>NC_141030.1:1600000-1632500 GCF_052040795.2 Danio rerio | reverse complement strand
AAGTTTGGACATGACTATGAAAATTGTAGATTCACACTGAAGGCATACAAACTATGAATTTTAGGGTTTGGAGTGAGCTGGACAGCAAAAGGGCCAACAAATGCTAAGCATCTCTGGGAACTCATTGAAGACTGTTGGAAGACCATTTCAGGTGACTACCTTTTGAAGCTTATCAAGAGAATGCCAAGAGTGTGCAAAGCAGTAATCAAAACAAAAGGTGTCTACATTGAAGAACCTCGAATATGACATATTTTTGTTATGTATGTAATTCCACATGTGTTAATTCATAGTTTTGATGCCTTCAGTGTGAATCTACAATAGTTCTCATAGTCATGAGAATAAAGAAATAAAGAAAACTCTTTGAATAAGAAGGTGTGTCCAAACTTTTGGTCTGTACTGTATATATAGCCTATATAATAATGAATAAAAGCAGTTTTTAATTGTTTTAACCCATTTTAAAGTCAATATTACTAGCCCCCTTAAGCATTATTAGTTTTGGATTGTCTCCAGAACAAACCACTGTTGTACAATGACTTGCCTAATTACCCTAACTTTACCTTAATTACCCTAGTGAAGCCTTTAAATGTCACTGTAAGCTGAATACTAGTGTCTTGAAGAATATCTAGTCTAATATTATTTACTGTCATCATGGCAAAGATAAAATAAATCAGCTATTAGAGATGAGTTATTAAAACTATTATGATTAGAAATGTGCTGAAATTTTTATTCTCAACGTTAAACAGAAATTGGGGAATAAATAAAAAAGATTTCCAATTTACCAGCAGGGCTGATTATTCTGACTTCAACTGTACGTAAGTAAATAAATAGACTCAATGATGGGCTAAAAATCTGTGGATTTCTGTGCACGTGGTTTCCATGTGGGTCTGGATATTAGTTACAGATTCAGGAGCCGCGGCCTAATAATCCCGGAGCCTATTCTGAGTGCTGATGTCAACAGCCGCTCCAGTGTCGGGAATGCAGGAGCAGGTGATGATGTCACCGTGTGCTCATCTCTGGCTTTAGTGTAGGGGTCGGCCACTGTGCTGTCAGTGGATCGTATATCTGAGGCTTGTTGTGCTCAAAATCAGAGACTATTCATCACAATTCAGCAGATTCTGGTTTCTGCTTGGGGTGGGCAATACTGCAACATTTTATATGTGATGCCAAAAAAATACAGGGCTAGTGAAGCCAAGATTGATACCAAGATGTATCTTGATATTTTTATGGTACTTTTATTATTGTTTTTAATGACGTGGCAGATTTTGGTTTCTGGGGGTGGCTGATACTGCAAAATTTGGTATTCGATACCAAGGAAATACTGAACTAATATCAGCATGACCATTTTAAGTATTGACAATGTGGCAGATCTTGGTTTGTGCTAGAGGTAGTGATACTGCAAACTTTAGTATCGATACCAGGTAAAGATAGAGCTTTCTTGATTTCTGCTAGGGTTGGGCAATGTTACAAATTTGGTATTTGATAGCAAGTAAATACAGGGCTAATATTAACAATATTGATATCAATACAATACTTTTTTTTATTATTATTGACTGTGGCAGATCTTGGATTCTGCTAGGGGTGGGCAATATTGAAAATTTGGTATTCGATACCAAGTAAATACAGGGCTAATGTTGCTGATTTTGATACCGATACGATACTTTTTTTATTATTATTGATAATGCAGTTGATCTTGGTTTCTCCTTAGGGAAATGATACTGCACAATTTGGTATCCAATGCCAAGTACATAGAGGGCTAATATTAAACATATTGATATCAATATGATACTTTTTTTATTAATATTGACTGTGCAACAGGTCTTGGGCTCTGCTAGAGGTCGGCAATATTGCAAATTTGGTATTCGATACCAAGTAAACACAGGGCTAATATTAACAATATTGATATCAATACGATACTTTTTTATTATTACTGACTGCGGCAGATCTTGGGCTCTGCTAGGGGTGGGCAATATTACAAATTTGGTATTCGATACCAAGTAAATACAGAGCTAGTATCGCCAGTATTGATACTGATTTGTATTTTGATGCGTTTATGATACTTTTATTTTAGTTACTGATGATGTGGCAGATCTTGGTTTCTGCTAGGGGTGGGCAATACTGTAAAATTTGATATTGAGCAAGTAAATACAGGGCTAATGTCACCAATATTGATACTGATTTGCATCTTGATACGTTTATGATACTTTTATTATTGCAATCGATGATGTGGCAGATCTTGGTTTCTGCTGGGGGTGGTCTATACAGCAACATTTGGTATTTGATACCAAGTAAATACAGGGCTAATACTAGCGCTATTGACACTGATACTTTGTCATTGTCAATAATTTTAATTATTGACTGTGGGGCGGATCTTGGTTTCTGCTAGAGGTTGTGATTCTGCAAACTTTGTTATCCGATACCAGGTAAAGAAAGAGCTAATGTTGACAATAATGATATTTATACAATACTTTGTAAAACAATTATTTACCATGCAGCAGATTTTGGTTCCTGCTTTGGGTTTGCAATACTTCAAACTTAATATTTGATACCATGTAAATACAGGGCTCATAACGCTGATTTTGATACGTATTTGATACTTTTTGAAAATTATTATTTACAATGTGGCAGATCTCGATTTCTGCTGGGGGTGGGCAATACTGCAAAATTTGGTATGCGAGACCAAGTACATACAGGGCTAATATTGCTGATTTTAATACCAAATATTATACTTTTTTTATTTTAATTGATAATGCAGTTGATGAAAATTTGGTATCCAATGCCAAGTAAATACAGGGCTAATATTAACAATATTGATATCATTATGATACTTTTTAATTATTATTGACTGCGGCAGATCTTCTTGGATTCTGCTCGGGGTGGAAAATATTGCAAATTTGGTATTCGATACCAAGTGAATACAGGGCTAATGTTGCTGATTTTGATACCGATACGATACTTTTTGAAGATTATTTTTGACAGTGTGACAGATCTTTATTTCTGCTATCTGTGGGCAATGCTGCAGAAGATAATACAGGGCTAATATCACTGATATTGATACCATTATGATACGTTTTTATTATTTCTGATGATGCGGCAGATCTCGGTTTCTGCTAGAGGTGGGCAAGACTGCAAAATATGGTATATCTGATACCACGTTAATACATCTTATCTGTTCTTGTATTTATTCTTTTATCCATCCACACATCTGTCCTTCTCTTTAGTCTTTTATCTATCTATCCATCGTTACTCTAAGTATTCATCCATCCACTATCACATTTTTTTTCTGTTTATCCATCTATCCATCCATCCATCCATCAAACCATCCATCCTTCTATCTTTATTATTGATCCATCCAATATCATTCTATTTATCTATTCATCCATACTTAAATTTGTCCTTTTCATCCATCCATCCATCCATCCATCCATCCATCCATCCATCCATCTGTTGTTCTATCTATTATCTATTCTTTCCATTAATCCATTCATCCTTGCATCTATACATCATCACTCTATTATTATTCATCCATCCAGTATCTAATTCTAATTCTATTCTATCCATCTTTCATTGGTCCATCCATCCCTCTGCATATTTGTTTTTATCTATCTATCTATCTATGTATCTATCTATCTATGTATCTATCTATCTATCTATCTATCTATCTATCTATCTATCTATCTATCTATCTATCTATCTATCTATCTATCTATCTATCTATCCATCTATCCATCCATCCATCCATCCATCCATCCATCCATCCATCCATCCATCCATCCATCCATCCATCCATCCATCCATCCATCCATCCATTTTTATATCTATCTGTCCTTTCCATCCTTTTATGAATCTTTTCATTCAGTATATCGTCCATCCATCCATCCATCCATCCATCCATCCATCCATCCATCTGAACACCCATCCGTCTCTCTGTTTTTTATCTATCCATTCTTTCATCCATGCAATATTATTCTAATGTATCCATCCATCTTTGTATCTTTCCTCTCCATCCTTAATTAATCTTCCATTCAGTATTCTATCCATCCAATCACTCATCCACCCATCCAACCACTCATCTATCCATCCATCCATCCATCCAACCACTCATCCACCCTTCCAACCACTCATCCATCCATCCATCCAACCACTCATCCACCCATCCAACCACTCATCCATCCATCTTTCTGTCATTCTCGAAAGCGACTGATCGTGTCCATAAGTCTGCTCCTCTTCTTCTCCGTCCTCCTTGTTGAGCGCAGCCTCTTCAACCCCATGGAAACATTTCCAGAGAGTGCCCAGATTTACTGCCCGGCTCCGGCTTTACAACCAGCTTTTGTTTACCATAGAATCCTGGGCCGCTGTTCAGGAATGCATTACAGCCGAGCGGGACTGATCCCTCTCTCCAAACCACTGCAACATCCTAAATGTCTCTCAGCACGTCTACACTCCAGCTGACAGACCTCTGATCATACAGAAGATCCTCTGCACTCAGTGCTGCACATACGAGCATTCACGTACAGTTCGAAAATTGGTTGAATGTAAAATTCTAAATTCTTCGATGTTTTTTTAGCTTTATAGATGTTTTATACGGTATATTCATATTTATTCATCTTGTTTATATAATTTTTATTTATTGCACATCTCAGGATCAGTGAAAAAGAATCATATTTCAGATCATATTCATTTGACAGCACTGATAATTCTGAACATAATTCATGCTAATTGAGGAAATATTCTGCTGTCAGAATTCAATTAAATCTAGTAAATTGTCGGAGATTCTCTAATGCTTGATCTCTACTTTATCAGTCGTTCGATCTATCCTTTTATTCATCCATTCATTAAACTCATCTGCCTATCCTCCTGTCTGTTCTTCTACACTTCCATCCATCCATCCTTCTATTATTCATTCATCTCTCCATCCTTCTATTACATCCATATCATTCTATTGTCTATCCATATTATTATTCATTTGTTCATTTATCCATTCATCCATCCATTATCTATCCATCCTTGTATTATCCAGCAATCCATTCAGACATATATCACTCTCTCCATCCTTCGCTTCCTCACTCCCTCTATCCATCCTCATATTTTCCATCCATCCATCCATCCATCCATCCATCCATCCATCCATCCATCCGTCCATCGGTCCTTCTATTATTTATATTTGTTATTATCCATCCATCTATTATCCATCCATCCACTAATCATAAATCCTTCTTTTTTTCCAGCAATCTATCCATCCATATATCCTCTCATTATCTATCCATATATCTAATCTTTTATTAACCATCCATCTATCCATCCATCCTTCTATTATTCATTCATCTCTCCATCCTTCTCACATCCATATCATTCTATTGTCTATCTATATTATTTTTCATTTGTTCATTCATCCATCCATCCATCCATTATCTATTCATCCTTGTTTTATTCAGCAATCCAATTAGCCATATATCACTCTCTCCATCCATCGCTTCCTCACTCCCTCTATCCATCCTCCTATTATCCATTCATCCATCCATCCATCCGTCCTTTTATTATTTATATTTGTTATTATCCATCCATCCTCCTGTTATCCATTCATCCATCTATTATCCATCCATCCACTAATCATATATCCTTCTTTTTTTCCAGCAATCTATCCAACCATCCATCCATCCTTTTATTATCTATCCATATATCCACTCTTTTTCAACCATCCATCTATCCATCAATCCTTCTGCATCCATCAACCATCCATTCCTCTATTATTAATTCATCCATCCTTTTATTTCCATCCGTACTTCTATTTTTCAGCCATTTATCCATCCATCTATTCTTCTATTATCCATATATCAATCATTCTATTATCCTACCATTCAATCATCCTTCTATTACCTATCCATCCTTCTATTTTCCAGCAATCTATCCAGACACCATCTCTCCCTCCATCCACCTATTTAGCCTTCTATCATCCATCCATCCATCCATCCATCCATCCATCCATCCATCCTTTTATTATCTATCCGTAAGTACAGCCTTCTATCATCCACCCATGCATCCATTGCTCTATTATTCATCCATCCATGCTTTTATTATCCATCTATTATCCAGTCATCCATCATCATCCATCCATCCATTTATCCATCCATCCATGAGTCCTTCTATTATAAATCTATCCACCCATCCTTCTATTACCAACCCATACTTCTATTATTTATTCATCCTACTATTATCCATCCATCCTTCTATCATCCATTAATCATTCTATCATTCATCCATCCCTCCATCCATCATTCTATTATTCATCCATCCATCCATCCCTCCATCCATCATTCTATTATTCATCCATCCATCCATCCATCCCTCCATCCATCATTCTATTATTCATCCATCCATCCCTCCATCCATCATTCTATTATTCATCCATCCATCCATCCATCATTCTATTATTCATCCATCCATCCATCCCTCCATCCATCATTCTATTATTCATCCATCCATCCATCCATCCCTCCATCCATCATTCTATTATTCATTCATCCATCCCTCCCTCCATCATTCTATTATTCATCCATCCATCCATCCATCATTCTATTATTCATCCATCCATCCATCCATCCATCCATCCATCATTCTATTATTCATCCATCCATCCATCCCTCCATCCATCATTCTATTATTCATCCATCCATCCATCCATCCCTCCATCCATCATTCTATTATTCATTCATCCATCCCTCCCTCCATCATTCTATTATTCATCCATCCATCCATCCATCATTCTATTATTCATCCATCCATCCATCCCTCCATCCATCATTCTATTATTCATCCATCCATCCATCCATCCATCCATTCATCCATGTTTCTATTATCCATCCATCCATCATCCATCCTTCTATCCATCCATCCATCCATTCATCCATGTTTCTATTATCCATCCATCCATCCATCCATCTGTTATCCACCCGTTCTTCTATTATCCATTCATCCATGCATCCTTCTATTATACTTTCATCCATCCATCCACCCTTCTTTTATCCAACCATCCATTCATCCTTCTATTATTCATATATCAATCTTTCTATTATCCATCCATCCTGCTATTATCTATTCATGTTATTATCCATCTGTCCTTTTATTGTCCATTCATCCATTTATTATCTATCCATCCACTATTCATCCATCCTTCTATTTTCCATCTGTTCTCCTATTATCCATCCATCAGTCCATTATCCATTCATTCATCCATTATCAATCCATCCTCCTATTATTTATCCACAAATACAGCCTTCTTTCATCCATCCATTTATCTCTTATTCATCCAGCCATCCATCATCTTCCATCCATTGATATATCCTTTTATTATCCATCCATCCTTCTATTATTCATCTATCCTTCAATTAGCCAGTCATCCATCATCACCCATCCATCCATATATCCTTCTGTTATCCATCCATCCAACTATCCATTAATCCATCCTTCTATTATCCATCCATCCATCCATCCATCGTTCTGTTCTTCATCCATCCATCCTTCAATTCATCCATTCATTAGTCATTCCATCTATTCTTATATGCACCCATATATTCATAATATCTGTTCTTCTATCTGTTCTTTAGTAAACCTCATGCATTGATAGCACACACACACACACACACACGCACACACACACACACACACACACACGCACACACACGGAAGCATGATAGAAACGAGATTTTATTTTGTAAAAAGTTATAAAATGAATATTGTACAAAAATAAAGTCTGTAGAGAGCTTTGGTTCAGTAACACAAAAACAAGACGAGAACGTCTCGAAGACCGACAAACAAAACACTGCAGGACGGAAAATGAGTTTCAGCAGACTTTTGAACTCTTATCTTGAATGTTTTCTTTCGAGGAATCCGTGAACATAAGTTAGACGCACCGGACACGTGCACTTTCCAAAACCGCCATACATCAGGACTCAGGATCGCAGTAAACCTGTGCTGTCTCTTACATCCACCATACAGAAAAGCCTGTTTGTCATCATTACGGCGCTACAGCGGATGAAATATATCCTGATAGCAGAGGCAGAGCTTTGGCCTAAATACTTCTGAAATGGGTGGATTTGTTCAGTAAACGCAGGGGATTACAGCATGGCTAATGCACAGAAACATATTCACCGCTTTGTGTTTTCTGTGTTTACAGGCCCAGATTGAGAAGTTTATTTCAAGTCGGTTACTGCAGACAAAGCTGATTTGACATAATTGGTCTTAAATGACGGGGGGTCCCCGTTGCTTCTCTATTGTGTGCGTCCAGATTACTGGGTAAAGTCTGATTGGAGCGTCCGCTCTGACCTTCAGATGAGCAGCAAGCGGGTTGGAAGAGGTCAAATTTTAACATTATTTGCTCGGATCAAACGCTGCTCTTTGTGGTCGCACTGATTTCATTACAGCGGGATGTAAACACGTCGAGCCAGACCGTATTTTAGAGAGATAATTGGAGACGAGCCATCTGAGCTCCAGCCAGCAGCACACTGCGGACAGATTTAATGATCTGCCTTTAGTGAAACGAAGACTTTAGCTAACGCTTTTGCGATAATAGTTGGTCCTCTGAAATAATCCTGCTAATTATCTGTGCTTTTGTCGAGCAAAACAATGGCTACCCGAGCAAAATAGTGTCTTTTTTCCATCACCGAGCGACTGAATGGAGCTGAACGTCACGGTTTGTGGCGTAATTATCTGCTTTCTGTCAAGAAAATCGTCCGGCTTTATCATTTACTCAACATCATGTCGCTCAACACTGAGAAAGCAAAGGAGAGTTCAGAGCTGAATGACTTTCTCCATGAGAGAAAAACATTCCACTGAAGTGTCATAACATTAGATCTCAGCGCTCCCATGTTTCGAGTGCGGGATAAACACAGTTTTACGCTATTGTTCATTGACAGTCTGCTCTTTTTAAGCAGGTTTGTGTTTTGCAAAACATGGCAAACGTGTCTGAATGCACCATCTGCTTTTTGGAGAAAGCTGGCAATATTTAGGAGAGATTTGCATCTTAAATTTGGGCATTAAAGAGGTCTTCGGGAGAGTTTGAGTTCACGCTGTTCACTGTTTTCATTGTGGTTAATTAAACAGTGTGAAATTCGCTAAATGACAAGCAGAATGTCTTCATATTTGATTTAAGGTCAGATTTACGGCTTATTTAAATCATCTTTTTCACCAATCTGGAATGGATTCGTCAATGCTTTCAGGCCGGTCAGGCAAATATTGGTGCATTGACCAACATAAAGACAATAAAATCAAATATAAACCAAACAAATCCCTTAATAAGTTATGCGAGATACAGAAACGAGTGGCGTTTTATCCAGATGTCAGCACATATATTAGTGTAATGTTTGTGAGGGGGTTACATTTCAGACACAAACTTTACTTCAGTCATTCGGCTTAGTCCTTTATTTATCAGGGGTCACCACAGCGGAATGAACCACCGACTATTCCAGCATATGTTTTACGCAGTGGATACCCTTCAAGCTGCAACCCAGTACTGGGAAACACCCATTCACACTTATTTACACTCATACACTTTGGCCGATTTAGTTCAGCAGTTCCCCTATAGCGCATGTGTTTGGACTGTTGAAGAAACCGGAGTACCTAGAGGAAACCCACGCCAATTTGAGGAGACCATGCAAACTACACTCACAAATGATGACTGGCCTGGCTGACTCTCGAAACAGTGACCTACTTGCTGTGAGGCGACAGTGCTAACCACCGCTGTACTTGAACAGAACATTTGTGTATTAAAGAAAACCACAGCACTGTGTCCTTGCTGAGTGAGTCTAGTTTGAGTCCTTTGCTTCATTTGGGCATGAATCAGCCTTTTTGATTGAATCGATTGAATGAATGAAACAGGGACTCGCACCACCTACTTAATATTCATTTTACTTATTTGTTGTTCAACAGTTTTAGAACTGATCCACTTTAGGTGTTGACTACTGTGTGTATATGTATGTATGTTTGTATATATACAGTTAAAGTCAGAATTATTAGCCCCCTTAAATTTTTTTCTTTTTAAATATTTCCTCAATAATGTTTAACAGAGCAAGGAAATTTTTACAGTATGTCTGATAATGTTTTTTCTTCTGGAGAAAGTCTTATTTGTTTTATTTCGGCTAGAATAAAAGCAGTTTTTAATTTTTTAAGGCATTTTAAGGACAAAATTATTAGCCCCTTTAGTCTATTTTTGTTTTCGACAGTCTACAGAACAAACCACTGTTATACAATAACTTGCCTAATTACCCTAACCTGCCTAGTTAACCTAATTAACCTAGTTAAGCCTTTACATGTCACTTAAAGCTGTATAGAAGTGTAGAATATCTAGTCAAATATTATGTGCTGTCATCATGGCAAAGATAAAACAAATCAGATCAGTTATTAGAGATGAGTTATTAAATATATTATGATTAGAAATGGGTTAAAAAAATCTTCTCTCCATTAAACAGAAATTGGGGAAAAAAATAAACAGGGGAGCTAATAATTCTGACTTCAACTATGTGTGTTATATATATATATACTCAAGCCTGAAATTAATTCATACCCTTGTCAAATTGTGTTACTTTTAATAAACCAGCAAGTCTTTTTTTGATTGGACAGGACATAGGCTTCCTACAAAAGATAATAATATGATAAAAAAAAGTTCTTAGCTTTTATTTGCATTTAAACAAAAACTTTTAACTTAAATTTTGCCAGGGATATGAATATTCCAGGCTTGTCTCTGTGTGTGTGTGTGTGTGTGTGTGTGTGTGTGTGTGTGTGTGTGTGTGTGTGTGTGTGTGTGTGTGTGTGTGTGTGTGTGTGTGTGTGTATATACAGTTGAAGTCAGAATTATTAGCCCCCTTTTGAATTTATTTTATTTTTTTAAATATTTCCGAAATGAAATTTTCACAGTATGTCTGATAATATTTTTCTTCTGGAGAAAGTCTTATTTGTTTTATTTCAGCTAGAATAAAATATATCTAGAATAATTAGTTTTTCGATAATTCAGAACAAACCATCATTATACAATAACTTGCTTAATTACCCTAACCTGCCTAGTTCACCTTATTACCCTAGTGAAGCCTTTAAATGTCACTTTAAGCTGTATAGAAGTGTCTTGAAGAATATCTAGTCTAATATTATTTACTGTCATCATGACAAAGATAAAATAAATCAGTTATTAGAGATGAGTTATTAACACTATTATGCTCAGAAATGTGCTGAAACAATCTTCCCTCCATTAAACAGAAATTGGGGAAAAGAATAAACAGGGGCGCTAATAATTCAGGGGCGCTAATAATTCTGACTTCAACTGTATATTTTGTCAAGGGTTTTGTAATGTGTCTACGCCCTCATCTTGAGCCCCAAATCTCATTTTGCATTTGACAGAAAAAACTAAACCACATGCCACGATGCTGAAACAACATGATGCTGAGTAAATGACCAACAGCGAGCGGCTCCTTTAAAAACACCTGCTCCAATTTGGCACCATCCAAGATAGAGAACAACAATCCAAAAAAAAAAAAAAAAAACCTCCTCAAATAAATAAGAGAAACAAACACTCTAATACAATGGATTGCAATAAATAACAATAACTTAATTAAATCTCAATAAATACATTTTCATATATACTATATATATATATAATGATAGCTTTCTGGATATTAAAGATTTGCAGTCTGCTGTCATCGTGGCGGCGTCTCTCTGACATTATAATCCCACTGAAGCTTCCTTATTCCACCAAAACAACAGGTGTTTGTTGCTGTATGAACGCTCGTGGTTCGGTAACAATGTGAATACTGAAAACACCCTCGTCTGCTCTCTTCTAGAGAGAGTCCTGTTCGTGTGCGGTCAAACGCAAGCACACTTTTTAGCGGAATGCTTCTTCAGCGTGTGATACTCCAAGCTGTCGTCCAGAAAAGAGATGTCGTCGTCGAATGCGATGGGCCGGCAGCAGGTTCGGGACGGCGTGTCCTTGTCTAGCTTCTTGTTGTGGGTGAGATTGTTGAGGATCTTGTCGTAGTTGGTCTCGGCATCGTGACACGGGCCGCTGCAGTAGCGGAAGATCAGCTCCTCTTTGGTCCTGTAACCCAAGTCCAGGTCTGTGACGTTCAGATGGATCTCTTTGAGTAGGCAGCCGCGCCCTTGACCTTTGACCCGGTCGTCTCTGCTCCGGGCCCGTCCGCGGCTCCTCTTGCGCTCTCCTCGTCCCCGTCCTCCGGATTTCTCCGTGTTTGCTGCTGCTTTCTGTCGGACCCTGTCCCGCTTCATCTGAGGTTCTACGTCTGAGGATCTGCGCAGGCGGCCCAGAGTGGCTTCGATGAAGTCCATTACGTCCTCGAACTGCTCCGGGTACAGTCCCGTTAGGTCATCTTCAACAGATAAAACAACATACGTCAGATTCTGTTATGCATTTGGCTTGAAGATCCTTAAACGGGCTGGTTCTCTTGCGTCCTTGGAAGTTCAGACTTGCAAGAACGAACTCCCGAGGACGTGAGGACACAAGTCAGGTACAAAAACCATTGTGCTCTAACACCGTGTCCCAACATCATCCGTCACAAATAAAAGCTATATTTTACATTTTTAAAGGAGTTTTTGTCCTAACCAACGTGCAAAATTTCCATTTTAGAAATGCTTTCTACGTCGCAAATAAACAACAGCATAAACTATTAACACAAAGATCCCCTCGGGTGCTGATTATGGGCTTTATTCAGTGATAATAGTGAGTGTAGAAAATGTTTT
The DNA here is from genome assembly GCF_052040795.2 of Danio rerio. Classification (NCBI taxonomy): domain Eukaryota; kingdom Metazoa; phylum Chordata; class Actinopteri; order Cypriniformes; family Danionidae; genus Danio; species Danio rerio. The sequence continues at coordinate 1,619,765 of NC_141030.1, read as the reverse complement.
TAACATGACATTTATTACAAACTACTGAAAACAGCAGCAGATCGTTTACCTCAGATCTTGAAACTAAAATAACTAGCAGACGCTTTGAAAATGAAAGTCAGAACTGTGCAGATTCAGGGCGTACTCGCACAATCCGCTTGTTAAGTGTGACGTCACGCGGAGCGGCTTCCGGGTCCAAGCGCTCTATTCAACTGAATGGGGAGACTGATCAAAAAAAATCAATGATAAATGCAGCAAAACGTTTTCTTCTCATTTAATATGATCTATCCTCAAACTAATGAACAGCACTGTTGAATAATGTTGCTTCATCCTACATGCAGCTGGTCGTTTGAGGTCACATGACCAGTTTTTTTAGCCTGACATATAAATATGTGATATACTTTAAATACACTTTATATGGTGCTAAATTGGTTGTAGCATATGAGTGTGTGTGGGAATGTGTGTTTAAGGGTGTTTCCCAGTGCTGGGTTGCAGCTGGAAGGGTATCCGCTGTGTGAAACCAATGCTGGAATAGTTGGCGGGTCATTCTGCAGCGGCGAGCCCTGATAAATTAGGGACTATGCCGAAGGAAAATGAATTAATTTATATTGTAATTTATATTTTATTCAAGCTATTAACAAACCATTATCTAAGAATTGTAACTCAATAAACTACTAGTTACCTTATAGTCAGTAAGGTATTAGTTGAGCTTTGGGTACTGGCTAGGATTAGGGATGTAAAACAGGATCATACTTTATAAGTGCTCATAAACAGTCAATATATTAATAATAGGTAAGTAATAAGCCAGTAGTAAATGGTGTGAATTGTTACTTTAACTAAAGTGTTACTGTTTATTCTTAGTGAGTAAATCTGTCAACTAATTTTAACTTGGTAATTGTGACCGACAAAACATACTCTGCACCTTTTTTTTACGGAGCAGGTGTTGACACTTTAAGTAACTTTTTAGTTACTTTTTTAGACACTTTTTAGTAATAATAAACGTTTACAAAGCAATTTAATACTTTCGAAAGTCACGATCACAATATATATATGTCCATGTCTAATGTCCGATGGCCAGAAAGTGATTCATTTTTTTATAAATTGTAAAAATGTTGTATTTGTTATGAAGCAAGCCCAGAGATTGTGTCGTACACTATGACTATATATAAAGTTTACTTTAATGTGTGATATAAATTAAATATGAATGATTTCTCAACTCAAATGAATGGCGGCTTGGACTCGGAAACAGCATTACATACGTCACAACCACGTCACCACTTAACAAGCGGATGCTATCCGAACCGTGCCCAGGCCCATTTCCCGGATGGTTTGAGAAGTGTGAGTGCGCTGAATCTGGCTCAGGCGCGGTTCACTTGGGCTTTGGCGCGGTACACTTGTAGTGTGAGTGCAAAACACATCTGAGCCTGAAACTGAAAGCGAGACGTGACTTTTACAGGGCTGTTTCATATGGATTTATTAATCAATCTTACTGTTGAGTGAAAGCAAACTGCCGTAGTTTATTAAAGACGCAAACCCGTCACTGCACGACAGCTGCACCTTCAGCACACCTCCTCATTCCTGCAGCACGAGGGCTTTATGATTGTTTATGAGCGCCAAAAGTGGCAGATCTGTTCGGTGAAATATCTGACTGCGGTCATCGCATCCCTAAGGACTGTTTGGCGAAATATTTGACTGCATGTCACTGCATATCAAACCACTGACACGATATAACTAGAGAAATCTCCACTGTGCTGAGCGAGAGCGCTTCTCACTGAACAGCGCAGCAGCGATGACGTAAGCGTGCCCAGGCCTGATTGTAGTGTGAGTGCGGGCCATCGGGGGAGACGGGAGGGAGGACATGCATGCTTTGGCCCGGTTCGAGGCAACTGTGCATAGTGTGAGTACGACCTCAGTGCAAACCAACAACATCAGTCACTCAGTAGCCTATTAATAATGTTAAAGAGGATTAATGTGCATTAATTAGATTAAGAACCGTAAGCATTTCATTTCATTGAGTGCAGTGGCTGCTGTTTAAATGTTTCTGTCGTGTCACGGTACTTTTGATGCAGGCAAATTGCTCGTAGCTGGAATCTTGTCACGTCGTGTGTTGTAAGGACACCTTGTACGATGTTGGATTTGGTTGTGTATGTATTAGCTGAATTTTTATCCTGATTTTTTTTTTAGCCCCCTCTTTTTTCAACACATTTGTAAACAATAGTTTTAATTTCTACTTTCTAATAGCTGATTTATTTTCTCTTTGTCATGATGACAGCACATAATATTAGACTCGATATACACTAGTGTTCAGCTTAAAGTGACATGTAAAGGCTTCACTAGGGTAATGAGGGTAAAGTTAGGGTAATTAGGCAAGTCATTGTATAACAGTGGTTTGTTCTGGAGACAATCCAACACTAATATTACTTAAGGGAGTTAATAATAATGACGTTTAAATGGGTTTAAAACAATCAAAAACTGCTTTTATTCTAGCCGAAATAAAACAAATCAGACTTACTCCAGAAGAAAAAATATTATAGGAAATACTGTTAAAATTTCCTCGCTCGATTTAAACGTCACTTGAGAAATATTTAAAAACAAATGAACATTTCCCAGGAGGCCCCTGGACTCTATGTCTGTTACACTGTTTATCTGTCATCCTGAATATCGGCGGATGAGATCTCGCTCTCCGGCGGACAGACCAGTCGTGTTTTCCTCTCAGGACGGCGATGGAAAATCTTATAGATGATGACATTGAGGTACAGCAGAATACATCTGCTCAACCGCAAACTCGAAACATGCACGCCGCCCTCGTCTTGGACAAAAGCGAGCGCTCGTTTGATCTGCATGTAATACACCATGATTTCATTACAGTCAGAACTCCAGAGGTGACCCGCGCCGTGGTCGACCCAATGGACGCTGCGCACATCTGGGAAAAGCTCTGATGGGTGTGTGATAACAGCAGCAAAACGTTTTCTTCTCCTCATTTAATATGATCTATCCTCAAACTAATGAACAGCACTGTTGAATAATGTTGCTTCATCCTACATGCAGCTGGTCGTTTGAGGTCACATGACTAGTTTTTTTAGCCTGACATATAAATATGTGATATACTTTAAACACACTTTACATGGTGCTAAATTGGTTGTAGCGTATGAGTGTGTGTGGGAATGTGTGTTTAAGGGTGTTTCCCAGTGCTGGGTTGCAGCTGGAAGGGTATCCGCTGTGTGAAACCAATGCTGGAATAGTTGGCGGGTCATTCTGCAGCGGCGAGCCCTGATAAATTAGGGACTATGCCGAAGGAAAATAAATTAATTTATATTGTAATTTATATTTTATTCAAGCTATTAACAAACCATTATCTAAGAATTGTAGCTCAATAAACTACTAGTTACCTTATAGTCAGTAAGGTATTAGTTGAGCTTTGGGTAGTGGCTAGGATTAGGAATGTAAAACAGGATCATACTTTATAAGTGCTCATAAACAGTCAATATATTAATAATAGGTAAGTAATAAGCCAGTAGTAAATGGTGTGAATTGTTACTTTAACTAAAGTGTTACCGTTTATTCTTAGTGAGTAAATCTGTCAACTAATTTTAACTTGGTAATTGTGACCGACAAAACATACTCTGCACCTTTTTTTTTTTTTTTTACGGAGCAGGTGTTGACACTTTAAGCACCAGAAATATACAATATTTTCAATATGATTAATATGCATTGAGTTAATAATGTTAGTATTCAGCAGACTTTAAGTGTTCGGGAAGAACAAGCAACTGTGATTTAATGTAAGAACAAAAATACAGTAGCAAATTCCAATGGAAATTCTGACATGATTTGCTCACCTTGAGTTGTTGTGTCTAAAGAAGATGTTTTGAAGAATGTTGGAAACCTGTAACCATTGACTTCCAATGTAGCAAAAACAAATACTTTGGCGGTCAATTTGAAACATTCTTCAAAATATCTTCTTTTGTGTTTAACAGAAAAAAAACAGCTCAAACTGTTTTGCTACCGACAAAACATACTCTTTACACCTTTTAGTGATGTTTTTACTGCTCAGGTGTTGATCAGGCTGTTAAATGTAAGCAAATAAAAACACATTAACTAAAATATTAAAATATTAAGCTTCAAATATGCACCTGGAAATCAGCAAATTCAAGTTAGTTAACATAAAAATTCTCACATGATTAGCTCAACCTGAGCTTATTGCTGAACACAAAAGAAGATATTTTGAAGAATGTTGGAAACCTGTAACCATGCACTTCCATGATACTATGGCGGTCAATTGTTTCCAACATTCTTTAAAATATCTTTTATTGTGTGTTTAACAGATTAAATAAACTGATTTGTGACCAGCAGTAAATACATGACACACTTTTTAGTGATGTTTTACCGATCAGATGTCGACACTTACACTGTGGGCATCTAAAACATACAATATTTACTAAAGGTTGAGTATTAATTCGGTTATCATTACTAATAATCAACAGACTGTTTCTAGAAGCACTGAACAAGAAACTATATTAAAATATTGAATGTAAAATATTTAGCTTAAAATATAAAATAAAAATTTAAATTAGTTTATGATTTGCTCAAGCTGAACACAAAAGAAGATATTTTGAATAATGTTGGATACCTGTAACCATTAACTTTAATAGCATTTGTTCTTCCTACTATGCAAGTGCATGGTTACAGGTTTCCAACATTCTTCAAAAGATCTTCTTTTGCAAATCATCACAGAATTTAAATTTTTGGGTAAACTATCCCTTTAACCTGGCATTTGCTATTTTCCAGGTTCATATTTAAACCTCAGTATTTCAATATTTCAGTTTTGCTTGCATTAAATCACAGTTCTGTGCTTCTCTAACAGTTAAAGTCTGTTGATTTTTGGTATTAATTATGGAATGCATATTAATCTTATTGTAAATATTGTAAATTTTAGATGTTTACAGTGTGTCAACACCTGATCAGTTAAAACATTACTAATAAGCGTATTGAGTATGTTTTGTTGGTCGCAAACTAGTTTGAGGTTGTTTTTTTCTTTCTGTTAAATACAAAAAGAAGATATTTAGAAGAATGTTGGAAACCTGTTACCATTTTGACTTCGATAGTAGGAAAAACAAATAGAATGGAAGTCAAAATTGCTACAGGTTTCCAACATTCTTCAAAATATCTTCTTTTGCAAATCATCACAGAATTTACATTTTTGGGTAAACTATCCCTTTAACCTGGCATTTGCTATTTTCCAGGTTAATATTTAAACCTCAGTATTTCAATATTTCAGTTTTGCTTGCATTAAATCACAGTTCTGTGCTTCTCTAACAGTTAAACTCTGTTGATTATTAGTATTATTAATGGAATGCATATTAATCTTATTGTAAATATTGTAAATTTTAGATGTTTACAGTGTGTCAACACCTGATCAGTTAAAACATTACTAATAAGCGTATTGAGTATGTTTTGTTGGTCGCAAACTAGTTTGAGGTTGTTTTTTTCTTTCTGTTAAATACAAAAAGAAGATATTTAGAAGAATGTTGGAAACCTGTTACCATTTTGACTTCGATAGTAGGAAAAACAAATAGAATGGAAGTCAAAATTGCTACAGGTTTCCAACACTCTTCAAAATATCCTCTTGTGCGTTCAGCAAAGCAACAAACCGAACAAGCAACTTTAATAAACTATATAAAATTTTTAGGTTACAATATTAATCCGGAAAATAGTTAGTTCCAGGTCAAAGGGATCCGTCACCCAAAAATGAAAATTCTGTCATGATTTGCTCAAGCTGAACACAAAAGAGGGGATGCAGTTGTGCAGTAGGTAGGGCTGTCACCTCACAGTAAGAAGGTCAGTGGTTTGAGCCTCAGCTAGGTCAGTTGGCATTTCAGTGTGGAGTTTGCATGTTCTCCCTGTGTTGGTGTGGGTTTCCTCCGGGTGCTCCGGTTTCCCCCACAGTCCAAAGACATGCGGTACAGGTGAATTGGGTAGGCTAAAGTTGTCCGTAGTGTATGAGTGTGTGTGTGAATGTTTCCCAGAGATGGGTTGCGGCTGGAAGGGCATCCGCTGTGTAAAAATGTGCTGGATAAGTTGGCGGTTCATTCCACTGTGGCGACCCCAGATTATTAAAGGGACTAGGGCGAAGAGAAAATTAATAAATTAATATTTTAATAAATGAAATATTTTGAAGAATGTTGCATACCTGTAACCATTAACATCAATAGTCAATGGTTACAGGTTTCCAAGATTTTTTAAAATGTGTTCAACAGAACCAAAATAAAAACCTCAAACATGCAGCATCTGCAACGTTATAATCGAACATTGTCGTGTGTTTTTATGGCCTGTGACTGTATAATGAATTTTAAAGCATTCAGGCATAAGAAATTGTACCGTTTATAAGTAATAATGAATACTTTTATTGAATTATTCCTATTATGCAATTACGGTAGCTGAATAATATTAGTCTCAGATATAATAAAACCACTTTATTTCAATTCTGTCTTCTACTTCAGGGGTCTGTTCTTCGTACCTCACTTAAATGATCTAAGATGATTTGGCAGATCCTGGATCTTTTCATCTTGATAACTGATCTCTCGCTAGTCGCTAATTTGGTTCTTCAAACAAGTTCGTGAATCAGATTAGAATGTCTGGATGAACTGATCTGAGATCGCTGCATGTGTTGTGAAGGACAGATCTATCGATCCTCGAAATCATGATCAGCAATGCACAGATTGGCTGACGGCACAGCAACGTAATGACATCATCTGATTAATATTCAATTATCAATGTGAGCAAAATTACATCAAATTAGCAGTAAACGGTTTGTTAAATATGACACGCAATAACCTTACACATTTGTCATGAGCTGCAGGCTTTACACTTTCATGTGTCGAGTATTCATCATGTATTTCAATGCAAATCAATGTATTTAGTTCCACATTTAGAAAAGATTTTCTTTATTATAGTCGCCGTTTTTTAATCGGTGTAAAGAATAACTGGATGTTTACAAAAGCGTTTTTATATTGGTAAAGGCGTCTGCAACTTTTGTGAAGCATCAAATCACCGGCATATTAACTATCAAAACATGTTCATGACTGCATAAATGTATTATTGCTTTAAAAAAAGTCACATATTCTGCATTTCTATTATACACAAATTGTACTAAAGCGATCTAAAAAGTTCATATCAATAAGTTTTCTCTTTGCACCACCAGGGGGCAGTCTTTGTACTTTCATTTCGAGGGTGCAGATTGCATATGTTTTATTAATATGTATAACTTTATTTATTTTATTAATGACTATAACTTTATATATATATATATATATATATATATATATATATATATATATATATATAGTTAAAAATATGTACCATTTTCCCAAGTGTATATAACTACTGTAAGAAAATATCAGAATTCAGAACACGCTTTCTCTATTATCTTTGCTTGAACTGAGCCGATCTAATCCTGTTTGTATGAATTGAACCTGCTCCCGATCAGGTTTGACCCAGCAGAACTGTTGCCATGACAACAACTCTCGGATCAGCTTTGAAGAACGAAACGATCCTGGATCGTGTCAAATCGCCAACATCCAAATCCAGCTAACTGAGTAATCCACGTACGAAGAACGGACCCCAGAGGTGGCCAACCCTCTTCCTGGAGATCTACCTACCTGCAGATTTCAGTTGCAACCCATATCAAACACACCTGAACCAATTAATTAGGACCTGAACACCACGTGATAAATACAGGCAGGTGTGTTTGATATGGGTCTTGATCGCTCCTATAGACTGTTTATTAGATTTTATGGAGGTGAACTCCCGTGATAGAATCATCCCAATCAATCTAACATTACCAATCCTTCCCAAATAGAAATATCCAAGTCATCTGGTGAAATTGTATTCATATCGCAATGCATATGGCAGAAAAACAAAACATCGCAATGTTAGATTTTCACAATATCATGCAGCCCTAAACTAAACCAAATTGGACCCCCTCTTCAGTGATTTCTAAGGCGTGCAGATTTCTCCCGCAGCACATCTGACATGCACAAACACCTGTTTCATGTTGCGCAGGCACCATCTGGCAGGTAAAGTCTCTGCAGGACGGTGTGAATTTTCGTCTTGCCGGAGATGTTTATATGAGCTCCTGAGTTGCAGGCATGAAAAGAGGTGCCAGAGTCAAGTAACCTTTACGCTGGTGTCATTTGTGTAACCCAGTTGGTTATATGATCTACAGCAGTATCAGATGAATCCCACAAACACTGGCAGCGTCTCAAAACTCTCCGCGCTGACTTTATAAACAGCATTTTTTATTATGCATCCCAGGACTAGCATACAATGAACACAACAAAGCAGGCAGACCTGCATTCAATTTCCTTTTCTTCCATTTCCCATGCAAAAATTATGTATTTGAGCTTTTAAATGGAGTTTTTCCTTTTCCATACCTACGTTAAAAGTACTATAGTAATTTAGGGTAACCACTATAGTGTCTTTGAACCATTCATTCATTCAATATTCCCTTTATATATCAGTGGTCCCCACAGTGGAATGAACCACCAACTTATCTAGCAGTGTTTTGCACAGCGGATGCCGTTCCAGCTGCAACCCATCGCTGGGAAACACCCATACACGTTTACATCCACACTCATACACTACGGCCAATTTAGCTTATTCAATTCCTCTATGGTGTTCGGACTGTGGAGCACCCGGAGAAAACCCACGCCAACTTGAGGAGAACTTGCAAACTCCACACAGAAATGACAACTGACCAGGCCGGGGCTTGAACCAGCAACCTTCTTGCTGTAAGGTGATCGTGCTACCCACTGCGCCACCATGGCGCCGTCTTTAAACCACACTATAGCAAAGTACTTGAATTAATCCGTTGTGGTGATTCTATAGCTGTTATGGTTACACAACTACTATAGTAATGTATGGTGCTCAGCATACACTAACCGGCCACTTTATTAGGTACACCTGTCCAACTGCTGGTTAATGCAAATGTCTAATCAGCCAATCACATGGCAGCAGCTCACTGCATTTAGTTATGTAGACATGGTCGAGACGATCTGCTGCAGTTCAAACTGAGCATCAGAATGGGGAAGAAAGGGGATTTAAGAGACTTTGAATGTGGCATGGTTGTTGCTGCCAGACGGGCTGCTCTGAGTATTTCAGAAACTGCTGATCTACTGGGATTTTCACGCACAACCATTTCTAGATCTGTTTAATAAATCTGTTTTCTTCAAATGCATCAAATATATCAAATATATAGCCCTTCCACAGCTGTATCCCCTCTAGACTTCACCAGGATGTTTTGACACCACCTCATGCTTCAGTTACTCATCAATTCTGCTGACCAATCAAGTGCGCTCTTGTATGCTAGTATCCTGTATCCCGCCCCCTTTTTCTCAGTGGCATTTCATTTGATGCTTTCAAGCTTAACCACTCCCACTGGCAGAGCTGTAACAAAAACAAAACGCCACTGGCTGTTTTTAATAAAGAGGAGGAGCTACTCAATGCCCAACCCTCTCTTCATGTTTTAGTTGAGATTTTGTCAAACATTAAATATAAATGCAAGTGCGTTTTCGTTTGAAATCTGAGTATCTGAGTATTTATAATATATAAATAATATATAGCTCTGAGTATTTCAGAAACTGCTGATCTACTGGGATTTTCACGCACAGCCATCTCTAGATCTGTTTAATAAATCTGTTTTCTTCAAATGCATCAAATATATTCTCCATATTTAGTGAAAAATGGATGCAAAAATGGATGTACTCATTTATGCTAGGCACTGTAAACAAATGACCAGATACTGTAGTTTTCTACAACTATAGAGAATATTAGAATACAATACACCACAGGTTACTGTAGTAAAACTAAAATATACTACTGTATATATTGCAGTTTATCAATTCATTCCTTTGGCTTAGTCCCTTACTTATTCACAGAGGAATGAACCACCAAGTATCCTGGCATATGTTTTGGTGGCTGAGCCACCCCCATTATCAGTGTGCTATTGTTAATGCTACAGTATGCTGGAGCACTTATTAAAGAGTTGTTCATTCATTCTCTTTTCAGCTTAGTCCCTTTATAAATCAGGGAATGAATTGCCAACTTATCCAGCACATATTTTGCGCAGCGGATGCCCTTCCACAGCTGTATCCCCTCTAGACTTCACCAGGATGTTTTGACACCACCTCATGCTTCAGTTACTCATCAATTCTGCTGACCAATCAAGTGCGCTCTTGTATGTTAGTATCTTGTATCCCACCCCCTTCTTCTCATTGGCATTTCATTTGATGCTTTCAAGCTTAACCACTCCCACTAGCAGAGCTGTGACAAAAACAAAACGCCACTGGCTGTTTTTAATAAAGAGGAGGAGCTACTCAATGCCCAACCCTCTCTTCATGTTTTAGTTGAGATTTTGTCAAACATTAAATATAAATGCAAGTGCGTTTTCATTTGAAAACGCATAAGTTTTGATACAGTTACGCCATCCGTCCACACTACGCCGGAGTTCTCGAGCGCCGAAAACGGAGCGTTTCGAAAACGCTGGAGAGGCCGTTTTCATTCTGAAGCGCTGCTGCTCCGTCTCAGTGTGGATGAGGGAAAACGGAGACATCTGAAAACGGAGGCGGGGCTGCTGAGATTCACTACCTGATTGGTGCTTTTGTGTCATTGCGTATCCTTCCCTTATTCGTCAAGCCCCTATCACATGACTATAACACATGGCTTTAACGCTACCGGGAGACAGCAGACCAGCCTTCACTGTAAACAACAACATGGGCACAGAAATGGGAGCGTTGTTTGCACTATTGTCTGTTTTAGGCAGCATTGTGCAGTTATTCATTTGTTACGTTTAGTAACTCGACCTCGTCGTCTGTCCACAAGAATACCTCTCTTGCTTTCTTTGCCATTGCGTTCATTGTTCACCGGCGTTTGTTGACTAACAATAACCAAATGCCGAGCGAGACACACGCTTCCTGTTTATACTCAAACGTGCATGCCCAGAGTGCGCGAATGATCACGTGATGTTCGTTTTTGGTGTGGTCGGAGATATGTTCAGAAACGCTAGGTGTGGACGCAGATCGTTTTTGATCTAACACGCCGTTTTAAAACTAAAACGCGCTAGTGTAAACGGGGCCTTCGTCAAACTGAAGAATTAACTAAACTACATGACCTGTTTTAGCTTCTGCCAATCTTCCATTTTCAAAAGCACTTTTACAGAGTGATAGCGACCGAATCCCCAACACTCTCAAGTCACTGAGCGATTCAACATGTGTTTGTTTTCTTGCGGCTCCCATCCTATGTTTCTTCAGCACGCCTCGCATTATGCAAGGCTCCGGCCCAAGGTCCCACATGAAGAGTTTTCCGAAAATAAATCCATGCATATTTTACAAGCCAGATTGGTCGGGGCCTTAATGCAAACCATCCCACGTGCGGAGCTTGACTTGTTAATGCTGTAATTTAGCGAATTCCCACGACGGCGAAAATCGCGATTGAGGGCCAAGTTCAAATGCTGTTCACATCAAGACTACTGTGCAGAAGATGAGTCTGCCGTCAACATCTGGAGCAGCTGCTGTCATCTATAGTTCATGCCTTTCCTGTCACGTCACTAGCTGCTTACTTGAGAAAAAAAACGATCTGCTCGACTGGAAAACACCAGAAATGTAAACAACATGTGGAGAGAAATGTCATATTCAGCTCAAGTCAAAATCCCGCAAGATTACAAGAGGTTTATAATAAAACATCACCAAAAAAAACAAGCTCAACCTGTATTATGAGGCCAAACGCCACTTTCAGTTTCGGATTTTTCCTGCAGCTGAACAGACGCGCTTTGGGGTTTGTTATGTAAAACGTGCGGTTGTGAAGTTAGTGTTTCAGCTGAGGCTTATTTAAAGGGACAGTTCACCTCAATAATGAAACTTTGACTATTTAATGACCATCCGGCGCTTCCAAACACAAAGATATTTTGAAGAAGGCTCAAAACCCTTGACTTCCATAGTAGGACAAACAAATACTGCACTGTAAAACTGACAATATCACCGTGCTGTAGTTTCACACCATGATTGTAATTGTTAATTTACAGTGCACGTCTACATCTTACAGTACTACTGGTAACCAAAATTGGCAGTAAAACGTACAAATGCAATACAGTTACGACAATATAAATTGCACTTTACAATTTTACACTATTACTGGCAAAATAATACAGTAAAATGTACAAGTGCACTGTAAATTAGCACTACTTAAAACTACAGTATAGTTGTATTTGTTTATGTGCAGTGTGCTCGTTAATTTTGCAGGTAATACTGTAAAAATTGCCGGTAATATTGTATATTTTACAGCATTTTTCACAGTGTATGGAAGTCAATGGTTACAGGTTTGTAACATGTTTCAAAACATGAAAACAAATTTACAAGTGCAATACGATTACAACAATATCAATTGAACAACTCATTTACAGTATTACTGGCAATTCTGGTTGACAGTAAAAAGTCAAATTTACCAGTTCACTGTAAATTTACCATTACAATTGTGCTGTAAAACTACAGCAGAGTTGTAGTTGTTAAGTTACAGTGCACTTGTACATTTTACAGTATCACTGGCAACCAAAATGTTTACAATGTATTGAAGTCAATGGTGACCGGTTTCTAACATTTTTCAAAACATCTTATTTTTTTGTTTGACAAAAGAAAGAAGCTCATGAAGGTTTGGAACAAAATAAAGAGTGAATAAATCAATAAATGATGACAGAACTGTCTTTTTTAGGGTGAACTACCCCTTTAACATAGTCTTGACCAGTATATTGTCACAGTATGAGTTGCTCAATATGCAAGTAATTGAAAAAAGCTCACAGAAATTCTCCATTGATATTGAAGTAAAACTACAGCACAGTTGTAATTGTAAATTTTACAGCATTACTGTTAACCAAAATTGCCAGTAATACTTTGAAATTTACAAGTGCAATACAATTACAACAATATCAATTGCACAACTAATATACAGTATTACTGGCGATTCTGGTTGGCAGTAAAAAGTCAAATTTACCAGTTCACTGTAAATTTACAATTACAGTTGTGCTGTAAAACTACAGCAGAGTTGTAATTGTTCATTTGACGTGCACTTGTAAATTTTACAGTATCACTGGCAACCAAAATGTTTACAATGTATCGAAGTCAATGGTGACCAGATTCTAACATTTTTCAAAACATCTTATTTTTTTGTTTGACAAAAGAAAGAAGCTCATGAAGGTTTGGAACAAAATAAACAGTCAATAAATCAATAAATGATGACAGAACTGTCTTTTTTAGGGTGAACTACCCCTTTAACACAGTCTTGACCAGTATATTGTCACAGTATGAGTTGCTCAATATGCAAGTAATTAAAAACAGCTCACAGAAATTCTCCATTGATATTGAAAACAAATTACACCTAAAACAAAAATGATTTCTACTGCTTGTTCAAACTACTTATTTAAAATAAACAGTCAACAAAATTCTTGAGGTTTTCAGAGGGACAACTCAGTTGTTTTATGCTCAATCCACTAATTTGTGTGGGACAACATGAAGGAATTGTGTGGAACCCAGCACTTTTGACAGTGACTTAAGAGTGAATAATTAAATGATTTCCTTTAACCCTAAACTATCCCTTAAATATAGTCTTGACCAGTATATTGTCACAATTGTGGATTGCTCAACATGCGAGTAATTGAAAACAGCTCGCACAAATTCTCCATTGCAATTGAAGTAAAACAAATTAACACCATACAGTGGTTCGGACATGCATGGGTTTCTGTGCACGCTCACTGACTTACATTGTTCCTCCATGGAGGCTTGTTTTGGGTTTGAGGTTTCAGGTTGGGAGTCGATGATGGGGTCCAGAGCGGGGCTCTCACTGCGGACCACAGCTCTCTTGGATGGCTGCAGTTTGTGGAAAAGGGGACGTGTGGACACGGAGCTCAGGAGCAACAAACACGTGGCTAGAATGTCCCATAACTTCATTTTAGACTCAGTTCCTTTGAGGGAAGCTGCAACGGTGCAAAAGGGGAAATGCGTGAATATCTGCACAGTGACAAAGATCAGCATGCAAAGACTTTATTCACAGGTGAAGCCTTGATTATTTAGCTTTATTTTCATTTTTAAGTACTTCCCAAATGGTGTTGAACAGATTCAGGAATTTTTCAGTGTTTCCGATCATATTTTTTCTTCAGGAGAAAGTCTTATTTGTTTTATTTTGGCTAGAATGAAAGCAGTTTTTAATTTGCAATATTATTAGCCCCCTTCAGCAATATTAGTTTTGGATTTTTTCTTTTTACATATTTCCTAAGTTATGTTTAACAGAGCAAGGAATTTTCACAGTATGTCTGATAATATTTTTTCTTCTGGAGAAAGTTTGATTAATTTTATTTTGGCTAGAATAAAAGCAGATTTAAAAATTTTTAAAGTCATTTTAAGGACAATATTATTAGTCCCTTTGGTTATTTTTGTTTTCGATAGTCTACAGGACAAACCACTGTTATACAATGACTTGCCTAATTACCCTAATGTTTATCTAATTAACCCTTTAAATGCCACTTTAAGCTGAATACTAGTATCTTGTAAAATTTCTACTCAAATATTATGTGCTGTCATCATGACAAAGAGAAAATAAATCAGTTATTATGTTTAGAAAAGTGCGTAAAAATCTCTCTGTTAAACAGAAATTGGGGAAAAGCATACAGGGGGGTGAATAATTCTGACCAGAACTGTATTTCATGTGTTCATTTGATGGATGCTGTGTTTGTTTTCTATGCTGGCTACTGAAAATCCTCCCAAAGGGAGCCAGTTCAAGAGTAAATGAGAAAAAGTGCTGAATTAAATATTCTGATGAAGCCCTTTTTAGTCCAATGTGCTCTGTGGGCTGCAGCCCAGCTAATGCCGAACAGATTTCTGTCAATATTACAGAGCAGAAAAAATGTGTGTGTTCTGCCAGAGTTTCCCCCCCATCCCGGATCCCAAAACTCCCGTTGATGGAAAGGCAAATAAAATCCACCAGTTTCACGAACGCAATGATGTTTGCAATTACTTTTATAACCGTGCATGACGCTGCGCTCCGATTGCTGATCGTTAAAACCTGCTGGTTGTACATGCAATTATTCAATTACAGCTTTTTTGATACTTTATAAGCCCCATAGTCGTGGGATCAGGAGGTTGAGCTATTTAGTGCATCATTCCAGCCACATAAATCCCCCACAATTGGCGCTTTTAAGTGTTTTGGCTGTTAAATTAGTCCATTTAAAAGCATCCCGATTCATTTTTAAAGGTGCTCGTTTTAAGGCCTCACATTGTGTTGTGAAGTAAACACTCGTAAAGATTTCTCCATCTTATTTAGTGCATTTGAAAAGCACACAGTAACTATATTTCCATCTGGTGAGCCCTCTCTACCCAGCAACACTCGGCGAATATGTAAAGGAGAGCAGTGCGCCTTTTGGACATACAGCTTTCTAATTTGTTTTAAAACTATTAACAATGATTTAATGAGGTAAAGTTTGTTTTATATTCGCGCATTTGTTCATTTCTGAACAAATTAACACATTGTGACCTGCTCCCTATACTGTTTACCATGTAAATTTTAATATTCAGTCTTCAAAACAACATTAGCACTGTTTAATTCACTGTGGACAATGTTGTACTTCAATAGTCGATGGCGTGTTAATATGATTTCTCTATTTAGAATACTTTTTTCTGAAAAAAATACTATATTATTAAGAAAAAACTCCCAATGTGCGAATAAAAAACCCAACTCTACCTCAATAAATGCTTTATTGCTTCTTTATTAAACCCAAAATCGGATAACCCCATCATAAAATATAAACTTTACGATTCCAAAAGCCTGAATAGTTTTAAAAATGACTATTTTGAAGTAAAACAACTATGTTCTGTCAAAATGATGGAAAAAAACATATAAATTCACCTTAAATGGGGTCCATACAGACCGGAGCTTCAGAAAAGCCAAATTCTCAGTAAACCAGGAAACATTGAACGGATCCAAAAGATAAAATCCGTGAGTTATCCAAGAAATATCACTGTTCCAGGTCCATTCACAGCATGTTATCCGCTAGATCCAAGTGTCCAGAAGACGCGCGCGTCGCTCAGCTCACCGCGCGCAACGCAACGCGACGCGCGTGACCGTGATGCTGCCGCGCGCGGCGTCTGTAAAATAAGGGAAAATCAGCAGCTGCAGCAACAGCTCACATGAAGACATCGGGATCCAAACACACATCCAAAATCCGCACTAACTCTGATAGTTTCCCGTGTCTATATAAACGCGCCGCATTCTGCCTCCAAAACCCTGCGCACAGGTGAAGAAATCCAGGTGAACGTTCACCAATATCCACTTTGATCAGTTGAGAGTGTGTGTGTGTGCGTAATGTAGCTGCAGACCGATCATATGTGTGTGTCTGTCAGCTCAACGCAGTTATGATCCACACGCGCGTCTCTGAAACGCGTCTGACGCTCCCGCTGAGCTCGGAGCGCTTTTTAACACGCTCTCGGGTTCGACCGCGTTGACGTCACATACAGGCTCCGCCCTAATTTTTTTCCCTCGCAGAACTCGGCTGCAGCACACATCCATCCATCAGATTCCATCTGCTGATTTTTGTGTTGCATAAAAGCAGCTTTGGAATTAATCATACAAAAAGTCATGACAACAAATACTTTTATTCTAATTCAATTTAATTCAACAAGTTATTCGGGTTTCCGCTGTATGTTTTGTAGCTATACAAAGTTTAACCACCTATTTTTATTCAGTTTGACTGATTTAAGTTGACATGACTAGAAAAGGTTATATGAGTTGACTTAAATGAAGGCAGGAGAAGTTTTTACAGTGTGTAAAATCTCTGGTGGGGAAACACGGTGGCTCAGTGGTTAGCACCGTCGCCTCACAGCAAGAAGGTCATTGGTTTGAGCTCTGGCTGGGCCAGTTGGCATTTCTGTGTGGAGTTTGCATGTTCTCCCTGTGTTGGTGCTCCGGTTGCTCCGGTTTCTCCCACAGTCCAAACACATGCGCTATAGGGGAATTAAAAATCCCCACTCACCCCCTTCTCCAAACCCAACCGACAGTGTTTTCAAAAGCACCGACTGACCCACCCACCCCATTCCTTTACCCCAACCAATAGTGTTTTCACAAGCACCGATTGACCCGCCCACCCCCTTCCCTAAACCCAACCAACAGTGTTTTCACAAGCACCGATTGACCCGCCCACCCCCTTCCCTAAACCCAACCAACAGTGTTTTCACAAGCACCGATTGACCCGCCCACCCCCTTCCCTAAACCCAACCAACAGTGTTTTCACAAGCACCGATTGACCCGCCCACCCCCTTCCCTAAACCCAACCAACAGTGTTTTCACAAGCACCGATTGACCCGCCCACCCCCTTCCCTAAACCCAACCAACAGTGTTTTCACAAGCACCGATTGAGCCGCCCACCCCTTCCCTAAACCCAACCAATAGTGTTTTCACAAGCACCGATTGACCAGCCCACCCCCTTCCCTAAACCCAACTGACAGTGTTTTCACAAGCACCGATTGACCCACCCACCCCCTTCCCTAAAACCAAACGACAGCATTTTCAAAAGCACCGATTGACCCAATCACTTCCTTCCCTAAACCCAACCAATAGTGTTTTCAAAAGCACAGACTAACCTGCCCACTCCCTTCCCTAAACCCAACCCACAGTGTTTTTTAAAGCAGTCCAGAAAAAGACAAGCCCTCGCGGCAGCCTGGTTTTTACCACATTTTCAGATTTTACTCAATTCTTATCCTATTTACTTTATTTTTTTTGCCTTTCGTTTTGTCTTACCTGCTTTATGGAACCGTTCTTCTCCACACTTGAACCCCATCATCACTTTCAACTCGTCTTTGCATCTCAAGTCTGCCGATGAACACGGCTAGCCAGTGGTCAAACTGGTAACAGTGGAAAAGCCATACACACGGAGGTAAGCGTTCAGCTGGTAGCACGATAAGAAGCAGAAGCCGGCTGCGGCGTCATACCGCTCTGTAGCAATCGTTTTAAAGACGAAATGCAGCCATATGTACCTACATAATTCACACTCTCCAGAATTGTATATAAGGGTACATTTTCACAATGAGCCTGTGTTGGTATTTCATTCATTCATTTTCTTGTCGCCAAAGCGGAATGAACCGCCAACTTATCCAGCAAGTTTTTACGCAGCGGATGCCCTACAAGCCGCAACCCATCTCTGGGAAACATCCACACACACATTCACACACACACTCATACACTACGGACAATTTAGCCTACCCAATTCACCTGTACCGCATGTCCTTGGACTGTGGGGGAAACCGGAGCACCCGGAGGAAACCCACGCGAACGCAGGGAGAACATGCAAACTCCACACAGAAACGCCAACTGAGCCGAGGCTCTGACCAGTGCCCCAGCTACCTTCTTGCTGTGAGGCGACAGCACTACCTACTGCGCCACTGCGTCGCCATGTGTTGGTATTTCTTTACTCTTTATCGAATGATTTAATTAATTAATTATTGATTTTTTTTGGTATTTTGTATTGAGAGATATGATGTAATTTCTGCAATAATTCAGACTTGTCATTGCTATGCAGGAAATAAATCTTAAACCTTAAAGATGAAGCTCTCAAAATGCAATCTGAAACCATTACTAAATAAAATAATAAATATGATTCATAAACTGCAGAAAATTATTAACTAACTGTATTTTTTTACAGCGTGATCCAAATATCGACCGTGGTTTGATTACAAGTAAAAACGAAAGTTACTATTGTTAAACTTTGGTAACCAGGGCCGGAGTGGGACTCCTTTTCAGCCCTGAAGTTTCAAGCCTTAGACCGGCCCACCTCAGTTCACGACTGACTATCTTAAAATCAGGTCATTTCCAATTCAGTTTCTAATGACACTATCACGTATTTTTCAAGAAAACAGCTGCTTTATAAGTTGAAATGTTCAACAACCCAAACAGTATTATATGTCTTAACAATAAAATTGAAAAAAATAAATAAAGTTAAATTGGTAAGGATCGAACTCGGGTCTTGCAGTGTGGTAATGCAACATGCTGACCACTGAACCACAATGGCGCTATTGTTGAAATTCTGTCTATCTCTTTTCTAGATTTCAGATCAATGTATGTCAGATTTATTAATGTAGTGAATCATCGGATTTTCATTGAGCAGGTGTAATATTAATATTAATATTATTAGTAGTAATATTAATTATTCGAATTCTTATATTCACTAAGGTGCCGCTGTTTGGTGTCGAATAATAATTACGTCATCATTAACCTGCAATCTGCATTTTGCTCACGGGGCTGCGAGAAAATAAATAAAAAGCAAAATAATGAATAAAAAGAGACTATGTGGTCAAATAAATAAAAAAAAAATGAAAAAAGTGCGACTGCTAAGAGTGCAAGCAGCTAGGTACACCGGCCCTCGCGGCCAAAAAACGGACCGGCCCACCGGGAATTCTCCCGGTCCTCCCGATTAGACAATCCAGGCCTGCTGATAACCACAGTAGTTTTGCTACACTAACCACACTTTCACCATCGTAAAACTAGTTGCACAAACATAAAAAAACACACTTTATGGTTGTAAAAACCATGGTTCATTTTAATGAGGTGAACCACCTGACAACATTGAATATTACACACCAACATGGTTTAAATAATGTATTAAAACAAGTTTAAATAATCAGAAATGATAGTCACGTGTCGTAAACACCCATAAAGTTTTTGCAAACACGTTGTCTAAGTTCCCATACAATTCCTATGGCAT
>NC_141030.1:1572500-1592500 GCF_052040795.2 Danio rerio | reverse complement strand
CATAAACGCACATACAAACATTATTTTTATAGATGACTTAATGTAATTTGTGTCATCATACAAAACCTACACATAATTTTTATATATAAACAAGTTGTATCTTGGAGATGCTAAATGCACATTGCAAAACAAGAGCTAAAAGGACATCAAGCAATAGATTTTCTTATTTTGTACCCATATTGTCTTGTGCATTCAGTGATGTCTACAAGAGTGTGTATTGTGAGGGTAAAAGCAGCGCTTGTCATTATGATTTCCTAAAGAAATCTGTCATATAATACATGAAGGGCCAAACCCTTAAATTCAACACTCAAATCCTGGAAGGCAGGATGCGGCATGTTATCTGTGAATAGGTATTAAGTTGAATATTCAGAACTTGGACGGGTTTATAAAGCGTGTTCGCGTTTAACCTTCTGTTGACAGCGCTTTCATAATGCAGGTATGCATGTTCCCATCTGCCAGTCTGTCATGACGGTCTCTCTCGTTTAATTCCAACAAATAAAGCATGCATTTTGTTTAATTGAGATCGAGCGTTCATATTTGCACCTCTGCAAACAGTCATACGTGCTTCAACCGCACAAATAAACACCAGTGTCTGTGCATTGAAATGTGCATTACTGTGTGCCCGGGTATCCGGTGCTCTTCAGCTGTGACATTGTGGTCCCGTAGTGAAGTCCGATCTCCTGTCCTGCATTTAGACACATGAGTGGGGTTATATTTAAGCAATTTTGTCATAATTGGCCGTAAGCCCAGTGCTCCTGCTTCAGCTCCTTCATTGATCTATTTTCTCACTTCGCCTTTCACAGCGCAGATCTGACACTCACTTTTTTTTTGTTGTTGCTGTTATTGACTGTGAATTTGACACTCGGAGGTGTAAACAGCGAGTCTAGCCTAGTTTAAACATCTTCAGGATGGAAAAGAGTCCTTTGAGAGTTGCATTGTGATTTATAGATGGTGCTTAAAGACACAATGTGTACGAATCCGAAGGCTGCAAGGTGGCAGGGTGCATTATGGGTGGCTTCTTGTAGAGTGATGTATTTAAATAAATTATTCCAGCTTTAAAATTTTAATTTAATTTTATTTAGTTTTATTTTTTATTTTTCATTTTATTTTATTTTATTATTTTTTAATTTAATTTAATTTAATTTAATTTTATAAAATTTTTATTAATAATTTTTATTATTAATTTTATTTAATTTTTTTTATTTTATTTTATTTTGTTTAATTTTATTTTTAATTTAATTTAATTTTAGTTAATTTTGTTTTATTATTTAATTTAATTTAATTTAATTTAATTTAATTTAATTTAATTTAATTTAATTTTATTTTATTTTATTTTATTTTATTTTATTATTGATTACTTAACTGCATATCAGGAGACCACGATTATCCATTTAAAGATGTGGCTGTTAACCCCCTCAACAAACCACAAACTGACCAAGAGTGCAGATACAATGATGCCCATTCTCACACTCGGTCCGTTTTACAGCGGGCGATTTGGCAGCTGAAATGTCGGTGGCGGAGGGGTGCTGCTATACCGCCCTAATAAAGTGTTCCTCTAATACAACTGTGTCTCCCACAGACACGGATACTACTCCAGACAGTAAAGTGCCAGCCGCAATTGAAGCAACTCTCTCCTCAAAGGGTGTTAGTTCAGCATCCCCTGTTCCCCCGCCTGTTCGCTCCACACTTTGACACACACGCACACTACAGACAATTTAGCCCACCCAATTCACCTGTACCACATGTCTTTGGACTGTGGGGGAAACCAGAGCACCCGGAGGAAACCCACGCGAAGGCAGGGAGAACATGCAAACTCCACACAGAAACACCAACTGAGCCGAGGTTCAAACCAGCGACCTTCTTGCTGTGAGGCGACAGCACTACCTACTGCGCCACTGCCTTGCCCTATTATTATCATTAATATTATTATTGTTATTATTACTATTAACATTTCAGTCCTGTATTTCTTGCCAACTTTAAAAAAAAAAAAACACTGAAAAAAAATGGTTTATTTGATTTACTGAATATTTACTGAAGTTTTAAGAACATTTTTTTCATACAAAAAAATCACTAAAATCAATGTGATTTTTAAGGTAAGTGGTTGCAAATAATTTAAATGGGCTGAATTTAAACAAACGAATGAAATGTAGCATTATTCAACTTAATTTGTATAAGTTCAGCCCATTTAACAAGTTTGAAACCACTTACCTTAAAGAGAATTTAGTAAATCCAATGAATCTTTTGCATTTCAGTGTTGCAAAACCTCAGTAGGCGGTATTTTAATACATCAGAGTTGCATTGTAATTATGAAAGTCCTCTTTTGCTGATGAGTTGCGTGTGTTTTATTTACGCTCATTAGATGATGAAAATCCCTCACTCTTTCAGCCGGATCCACAAAGCAGCTTTGAAAGCGAACCGCAGTTTAGCATGAGTGTCAAACACATTAATGACGATTTGGAAAACATGCGTGAGTAATCAGAGATCATGAATGAAGTGCTCCGGATAATGGAATTACAGGCGTATGGGGGCAGGGAACAAAGATCAGACTGAGAGAAGGGTGTTTCCCTTGCACTCGCCACAACTCAACACAGTAAACAATTAGATAAAATAAATGTTATTGCAGAACGCCAACGATAACATCTGCCGTGTTGGTGAAATACCAAAGTACACACTGATGATGATGATGATGACCCACAAATCACAGCGTTTGCATGCATAGCTGCAGAACACTTGTGAACACAACAATACTCATTTTTATGAATCACGCCGACCTTTATCCCACATTTAATTAGATGTGTTTGTAAACCTGGCGCTGTTTTTATTTCTGCTTCAGCTGATGTGGCATCCAGATATTGAAACGGGCTTGCTCTTTTGCTAACTGCATATAACAAAGATCTAATATCATTTAAACGTGCATCATTGTTGACAGCAGATGAAACTATTCATTCTCTGTACATTTTTTAAAAACTCTAATATGTAAATAAAATCAGCCTGTGTTTGTTTGGGTTACACTTCACTTCAAGATGGTGTTCATAAGACTTTCATAAATCCATTGTAATCATGACATGACATCAATATGAAAGAGAATTGTTTTGAATGATCATGACCGCGGCGGTCATTAAGTGTCATCATTGGCTCAGATATGTCATTTTAAATGCAAAGGTGACACTGGAAACTTGACAAATGAATGCATAATAACAGTTAATGAATAATGTGTTTGTCATGACTACTTGACATTACTAAGATGACATAACTTGTCATAAATCTGTCATAAACATGATGGTCATGAGAATATTATAATTGTGTCATGCATTTTATAACAATGTCATTAATTTTTTTCTTGACCTCAACTACTTAGGTACGAATTGAATTTGTCATTAAAATGCCATTACGTCAATAAATATTAATATATTAATGATGCTGCTATAGAATGTTGACATGTTGAGTGATGTTTTAATTCAGTATGTGTATGTGTGTGTGTGTGTGTGTATATATGTGTATATATGTGTGTGTATATATATATATATATATATATATATATATATATATATATATATATATATATATATATATATATATATATATATATATATATATATATATATATATATATATATATATATATATATATATATATGTGTGTGTATATATATATGTGTGTATATATATATATATATATATATGTGTGTATGTACGTGTATGTATGTATGTATGTGTATATATATATATATATATATATATATATATATATATATATATATATATATATGTGTGTGTGTGTGTGTGTGTGTATGTATGTGTATACATATATATATGTGTGTGTGTGTGTGTATGTGTATATATATACATACATGTATGTGTATATGTGTGTGTATGTATGTATGTATGTATGTATATGACTTGGGGTTGTATATTATTTTATTCTTATATGCTACTATGCTGGAAATTTCTGAGCAAAAGTTGAAAATTAAATCACAAATTCTGTAAGTACGAGCAGTATTGATAAAGCAGATTTTGCATGAGCTGTATATGATGCTGTTAAACAATCTAGGACGGGTTACTATTGGACAAAGTGGTTCTGACCTTCGCTTGCTAAAGTGAAGCGTTGCATTAGCGTGCAAGTGAGCACATACCTCAGGTAAACGCATATTGCTTTCTAGATAAATGAGGGATTCTATTATTGTGGGTACTTTAAGCATTTCAAAAAGCTAGGGAAAACTCTTCCCATACCTAAACAACAATTATTTTCCCCATTATCTTATTGAAAGCATAGTCAATTTGACTAATTCAGTCTCCTTTTTTGTTGTACACTGTACAAATGCTGAGTTCCACACATTCGATTTGTGTCAGGAGAACATGGAGGAATTAAGTTAGTAGTTCTTTATTATTAGTTTTTTACAAATTTAAGTGGATTGAACATAAACATTCAACTTATCCAGCACATGTTTTACACAGCGGATCCCCTTCCAGCTGCAACCCATCTATGGGAAACATATACACACTCATTCACACACACACAAACACTATATGGACAATTTAGCCTACCCAATTCACCTGTACCGCATGTGTTCGGACTGTGGGGGAAACCCGAGCACTCCGAGAAAACCCACGCCAACATGGGGAGAACATGCAAACTCCACACAGAAAAGCCAACTGACCCAGCCGAGGCTCGAACTAGTGACCTTCTTGATCTGAGGCGACAACACTACCTACTGGGCCACTGCGTTGCCAACATAAGTTGTCCCCCTAAAAACAGTCAAGAATTGTGTTGTTTTAGCTGATTTTTAATAAGTAGTTTGAACAAACAAAAACTGATTTTTTTAACAGTATTTTTTGTTATGGACAAATTAGGTCATGAGTGGAAATAACTATAATCATAGCAAGAAAAATGCTTGTTTGTTAGATGAACAGTCCTTATATACACTACATTTTTTATTATTATTTTTTGCTGCTTGTTTAAACTACTTATTTAAAATGAGCTGAAACAACACAATTCTTGAGTTTTTGGGGGGGACAACTTAATTGTGTTATGTTCAATCAAATTAAATTTTTAAAAACATGTCGGGACAACATGAAGGAAATGTGTGGAACTTTTACAGTGCATTTCAACACCTGAAACCAAGATGAAATTTCACCTTTGGACACAAACACACACACACACACAGCTCTCTTAATCGCACACATACATACACAGTCAGGGGCGTTGCTACACTCTATTTACTGGGGCATGTGCCCGAGTAAAAATCTCCAGTGCCCCAGAAAATGCTTTGAGAGACGATTTACTTTATATGCAAGTGAATGTATTAAAAGTAGTAATCCCCGAGGAAAGACGTTATTCTCTATGTGCAACTGAACCAACGCTAATTAAAGCAATCAAAAAGCAAACTGAGCATGCGTGTGTAACCCCGCCAGTCCTACGCCAACCAACCCTTTTCGAGCTGGTATCGAACCGGCAACCTTGCGCACGGGAGTCGGTGGCTCTAACAAGGAGGCTAAAGACCATGGCCTCTGGTGTCTGTCGCTACAGCACCTTTAGAGGTCAGAGGAGTGAGGTTTACCTGCACAGCACTTACTAGCTGGCCTCCGTTACACTCACCCCCCTAAACCTCACTCCCATCCGGGTCACGGCACCAATGTAAACCCGCCGGTCCTACACCACCCAACTCGCTTTGAGCTGGTATCGAGCCAGTGACCTTCAACATGGGAGTAGGTTGCTCTAACAAGGAGGCTAAAGGCCATGGCTTTTAGCGTCTGTTGCTTAGAGCACCTTTAGAGGTCAGAGGAGTGAGGTTTACCTGCACAGCTCTTACTAGCTGGCCTCCGTTACACGCGCAAAAAAAACCCCACCCCTGATACAATCTTTCATGCGAAGGCGTTGCGCGCAGTGAGTGTTGCAAGTCGAGCAACGCCCCTGTCAGTGTCAGTTCTGTTGCCTACTGTCAACACTGTTACGCTAAATAAGTAAAAGCAACAAAACTGACAATTTTACTACTTTTTTTTTTTTTTATATGAAAAGTCCACTAGCATAAATATCAAGGAAACATGGCACCAATGAAATCAGGATTACCCAGCGGGTCATCAGTGAAATATTCTGCTTTCATTGTAAAATTGTGGCAACAGTGTTGACTGTTTACAAAAGTACTCAACATGTAAGACCTTTTTACACTAAATATTTTCTCAGAGCGCACACACACACACACATACGCACACACACACACACACCTTCCAGTGCTTCACATCTTATCAGCAAGGAAAAAGTGACATCCTTATCTGTGTTTTACACAGCTGTGGGAGGTAATTACACTTTTTTTAACAGGTAAAATATTGTATGGTAACAGAATTAACCCAAGATTTATTACACATTTTTGTTAGATAAACGTTATTTTATTTTTTTTGTAATTCAGTTTTTTTATTTCCGAAAGTGAGAATATACAATTTTTACAATCAGATAACAAAATACTTTTAACAGATATAACCCCATATATATTCCTCCCCCACCCCCCACCCCATTATACGCACATCAGGAAACACAGAATAACTATAGTTTAGACCAAGCTGTTAGATAATTTCCATTAAGTTGTCATCCGTAGCATCAGATGAGGGTTAAGTGTCCAAGATTTCTTTGACGTTGCATATGTAGATTTTCCATGCCGTAAGAATGTCCACTTTGGCATTGTTGAGCCGTGCTGATGACAGTTCCAGATACAGTATTTCCCATAATGAATGTAACCAGTGCTTAGCTGAGAGATCATGAGGAGGTTTCCATCTTTGTACCAACATTTTCTTTGTAGCAGTTGAAGCAGCTAACCAAAATTTACGGACCTTTGCATTTAAGGGAAATTGAGAGTTATCATGATAAACGTTATTTTTAAACAATTTTGTATTGTATAGTTATTAGTAAACGCAACCACTTAGAGCTTTTATGAATACAAAAAGAAAATATTGATAAAAGAAAAGTAAAATCAAATAACCTAATTACACGATGCATGATGGAAACAATACACTGATTAACTCTGACATCAAGAACATCAAGAAATCAATATTTTTGACAGTATAAGACACTTATGGTTTATGACACAGATGGCATCTGTGATTTTTGAAAATAAGTGACACATTTTTATAAATAATTATTCATTTCAAAGTCTAGAAGAGATACAGCTGTGGATACTCGCATCAATATAGTATAATTACTGTCCTTACATTACTGTTATGGTTTGATTAGGGCCAGACACTAATAAAATACAATTAATGGATAATTAAATATATAATTGTAAATAGCTTTCATTAACTTCAAGCCGAAGCTTTATTCCTTATAGCAAGAACTGATCTAGAGTCCTTGTAACCTGCCTAACAGGCCATGACACCATCAGGCAACGGCTGCTCTGCCGTGCATCTGTGTGAAGTCTAGTAGGGATGCAAATGTAGATACTCCCATTAATATAGCACTGTTTTTGTGATTCTGTACAACAATAATTAATATTTTTACATTACTGTGAGGGTTAGAGCAGGGCTATGTGTCAATAAAATACAATATAATGGGTAATTGAATACATTATATGAATAATACTCGTTATACTAACTGTTTTTATATTACTGTGATGGTTGGAGTAGGGCTAGATGTTAATAAAATACAATTTAATGGGTAATTTAATAAATAATACTCAGTATACTTACTGTTTTTACATTACTGTGATTGTTGGGTTTAAGGTCAAGGTAGGGCTTAGATGTTAATAAAATGCAATTGATAAATAATTTAATAAATGGTATAAATAATTCTCATTAACTTCCGGCTGCAGCTGTATCCCTTCTAGCAACAACCATGCATCTGCTTAGGGTGTGTTGCTGCTAATAAAGCCAGATAACACCTGTATAAAGTTAAAGAGCATAGATATGTTGGACTTTCGTCACTATTCAGGGCTGTGTGTGTGGAATTAATAGCGCTCTGACTTTCTATTTTTACCGCGCGAGTCCAAAAGGCGGCAATGAAACGTCTGTCAGGTGATGATGAAAGAGAAACTGGATTCTGCTGAAAGTGACTCAATGGCGTTTCTCGGAGGAAAGCGTTTATAGAGTTTGGCTCAGCGTTTGATCAGATGTTTTCCTGGGTAAAAATAGCCTGGAATGAGTCAATAGTCGACCCAGAGTAAAGAGTATATTGAGCTGTAAACTGAACGCGGAGCGGCTCGGATCATTTGGTGCGAAATGTTTGAGATTTCTGACTATTGATTGCAGACTTTGGCATCTGACGAGGATCGAGAAGAATCTGCATCTGAGAAGAGCTGTGTTTCGTCTGCATTTCATCGTACTGTTGATTTATTAATGAGATCTTGTTTGTGATTTACCTTCCTTCGAGGTAGTTTTGACTTTTGAAGATTTAGCTCTTCTTTTTTTGATTTAGATACCTGAAAGGCTGATTCATCTGATTACAGTACATGTTTCCACTGTGTGATGATCTATCCTAGATACCTCCAAGCCCAGAGAAGTCGACGGCGCTTCTGGACACTGTTAACATAGGGCTTCCTTTTGGCCCAGCACGGTTTTAACTGGCATTTGTGGATGTAACTACGTATCCTAGTACTTGACAAAGGTTTACCAAAGTAGTTCTGAGCCCATGTGGTGATCTGGCTGGTAGATGGATGAGGATTCTCGATGCAGCGCCACCTGAAGGATCGGAGATCACGGTTGATCAGCTCAGGCTTGCGCTCTTGTGCTTTGATTCCTCCAGATTCCTTGAATCTTTTAATGATGCTATGCACTGGTGAAGTTGAAATCTTTCTTTCAGAAGCGGTAGAACGCTTACTATCTCCATTCAGTTTCGCTGTCACTACATTAGCGATATCATTGTGGTTTCGTTGTTGTACAGTCGTTGTTTTATTTTTGGCGTGAATGCAGAATCCATCCCTGTTTACATTTTTGTTTTCAATTCACTTTTCATTCCTGAATTTTCTTTCCTTTTAAAATCATTTTCATTTCTTTTTTTCTTTCCTTTTACTTTGAATTTTGAAAACTCCTCAGGAATTCCTGAAATGTTCGAAATGAATAGACTTAAGTAAGTGACAGTGTAAAGAGCAATGAAATAAATGTGCAACAGTTGCATTTTATTAATGTAATAATAGGTGTGTGTGTGTGTGTGTGTGTGTGTGTGTGTGTGTGTGTGTGTGTGTGTGTGTGTGTGTATCGTCGGCTCTCGTGAAGATCTTCTGCTAATTGATGCAGTGGATCAGAGCTGAATGCTGACTGGAGTCCTGATGTCCAGAGATCTGCATGACGGATCTGGGAATGATGCTGGGAATTCCTGGCAGTTTGATTCCGTGTGTGTGTGTGTGTGTGTGTGTGTGTTTACTGGTCTGCATAAAGCCCTGAGCAGTGGCAGCGTCTCTCTGCGGTGTGTTTGCAACTCTTTCTGACTCCGCAGACATGAACTCATCACATGCCTGCGCTTTGTTGTGGAACCTGTGAGCTTTAATGCTGCAGCAGCTGCTGGTGCTGATGTTCCCACAGGAGGAGCTCACATTCACATTCTCACATTCACATTCCCCATCACTGCACCAAACACAGAGAAGCATGCACGATCCTTCACTATTTAAATTATTTTGCAGATTTTTTTAAAAATGTCTTTTTATATATATTTTCTTATTTCTTTTATTTATATATATATATATATATCTTCTTCTTTGGCCTTAGTCCCGTATGGTTGTGGGGTTGACTCTTTGGAACAAGTCCTCCATTTAGACTTGTCCATATGATAATAACTTTTTAGACATTCTGGCCGACCTGTCGTCATACACTACAGACAATTTAGCCTACCCAATTCACCTGTAGCATGTGTTTGGACTGTGGGGGAAACCGGAGCACCTGGAGGAAACCCACGCGAATGCAGGGAGAACATGCAAACTCCACACAGAAACGCCAACTGATCCGAGGTTCGACCAGCGACCCAGCGACCTTCTAGCTTTGAGGCGACAGCACTACCTACTGCGCCACTGCTTCGCAAAACTACATACATACGTACATACATAAACACACACACACACACACACACACACACACACACACACACATATATATATATATATATATATATATATATATATATATATATATATATATATATATATATATATATATATATATATATATATATATATATATATATATATATATATATATATATATATATGTGTATATATATATATATATATATATGGCATAACCATAGCAAAACATATGCATTTTAAAAGTAAAACGTATTAGTGTAAACTGGTCCTCACACAGGTGAGTGGGCTTGACAAACCACCTGTAGAAAACACACTCTTTCATCCCTGACACTTTAAACCAACTCTTGCACCAGTTTTTGCACATTTGCACCAGACATTGTTTTACAATCACTCCACATCTGGAAAAAAGTGTGAAGTGCGCCTCATATAGGTGAGTGGGCTTCACAAACCACCTGTAGAAAACACACTTTCATCTCGCTGACCTTTTAAGCAATTTTGGAGACACTTTCTTACAATCACGTCACATTTCAATAATCATTGTGGATGCTTCCCAAAGATGGGTTGCAGCTGGAAGGGCATCCGCTGCGTAAAAACTTGCTGGATAAGTTGGCGGTTCATTCCGCTGTGGCGACCCCAGATTAATAAAGTAACTAAGCCGACAAGACAATGAATGACTGAATTGTTTATTTACGAAGTGTGTCTCACACTAGTGAGTGGGCTTGACAAACCACCTGTAGAAAACACTCTTCTCTCTATAAAACAAAAAAATGCTCCCTTCTAACTTTAGCACTTAATTCTCTGAGCACTAGGAGTAGCTTTGTAGCATCAGCACTTCTTGTGTGTATTGATTCTTCTTGTTGAATTGCTGAATGCCTCCTCAATAGTCACTTTGGAGAAAATTAAGCGTCTGCTAAATGAAAAAATGTAGTCCTTGCGATTGATGTTCTCCTCATCCTTGCATTTTCACGCGCTCTTCATGTTTCCCCGTGCTATTTTGATGCTAACCTCTAGCATTCGGCGTGCTAAAAGTGCACAGTACACGGACTTAGTCTTGATTACATCTAACAAGGTTTCACTAATTGGAGGAGGAAGTGCCGGGGATGTTTAGTGCTGAGGGTCCAGGAATTGATCTGAGCCCGAACCGGATCCTGTTTCGGCCTCCGATTCCTCCAGGTCTGTTTTAATCCTCCGGCGGGCGAGCGCAGATTTTGGCAGCACCTGCAGCAGGAGGATCAAACAGGCCAGAGTTAAGCACACGCTGGATCCGTGTCACCGGATATCCACGGATATTATGTGGCTCTCGGCAGCTGGTCTGTGGACATCGGTGGATCATGTGTGGCTGTGAGATCCTCTCCCAAATCAGGAGGCTTCTCAAGGTCAGAGATGCTTCTGGATGCTCCACAACACCACACATGGGTTGCAAACACTGCCAGTTTCTGTGTTCATAGCTTCAGCTGGTCAGGAGACATACAAATCTGCATCAGGGCTATTATATTTACAGGTTAGGGCAAAATATTTAGCCTTTATGTGCAATATTTATTCCATTGCAAATCTTTAATTGATATTTAATGGATGAAAGAATTTTCCCACAGTATTTCCTGTAGTACCTTTTCTTCTGGGGAAAATCTGCATCCCTTAAAGAGCCCCTATTATACAGGGTGGGCCATTTATATGGATTAATAAAATGGGAATGGATGGTGATATTAACGTCCTGTTTGTGGCACATTAATATATGTGAGGGGAGCAGACTTTTCAAGATGGGTGGTGACCATGGTGGCCATTTTGAAGTCAGTCAGCTCCAAAATTATTCTATTTAGGACCCCCAAATGTACAAGGTAGCACCTCAAAAATATTCTGCTTAGGGCCCCCAAATGTACAGGGTAAAGCTGCAAAAAAATTCTGCTTAGGGCCCCCAAATGTTCAGGGTAAAGCAGCAAAATTATTCTACTTTGGGCCCCCAAATGTACAGGGTAGGACCTCAAAAAGATTCTGCTTAGGGCCCCCAAAGTGTAGAGCCTCAAATATTCTGCTTGGGGCCCCCAAATGTACAGGGTAGAGCCTCAAAATTATTCTGCTTAGGGCCCCCAAATGTTCAGGGTAGGGCCGCAAAATTATTCTGCTTAGGGCCCCCATATGTACAGGGTAGAGCCTCAATTATTCTGCTTAGGGCCCCCAAATGTACAGGGTAGGACCTCAAAAAGATTCTGCTTAGGGCCCCCATATGTACAGGGTAGAGCCTCAATTATTCTGCTTAGGGCCCCCAAATGTACAGGGTAGGACCTCAAAAAGATTCTGCTTAGGGCCCCCAAATGTACAGGGTAGAGCCTCAATTATTCTGCTTAGGGCCCCCAAATGTACAGGGTAGGACCTCAAAAAGATTCTGCTTAGGGCCCCCAAATGTACAGGGTAAAGCTGCAAAATTATTCTGCTTTGGGCCCCCAAATGTACAGGGTAGGACCTCAAATATTCTGCTTAGGGCCCCCAAATGTACAGGGTAAAGCTGCAAAATTATTCTGCTTTGGGCCCCCAAATGTACAGGGTAGGACCTCAAAAAGATTCTGCTTAGGGCCCCCAAAGTGTAGAGCCTCAAATATTCTGCTTGGGGCCCCCAAATGTACAGGGTAGAGCCTCAAAATTATTCTGCTTAGGGCCCCCAAATGTACAGGGTAGAACCTCAAAAATATTCTGCTTAGGGCCCCCAAATGTACAGGGTAGAGCCTCAATTATTCTGCTTAGGGCCCCCAAATGTACAGGGTAGAACCTCAAAATTATTCTGCTTAGGGCCCCTAAATGTACAGGGTAGAACCTCAAAAATATTCTGCTTAGGGCTCCCAAATGTACAGGGTAGAGCTTTAAAATTATTCTGCTTAGGCCCCCCAAATGTACAGGGTAGAGCCTCAAATATTCTGCTTAGGGCCCCCAAATGTACAGGGTAGGACCTCAAAAAGATTCTGCTTAGGGCCCCCAAAGTGTAGAGCCTCAAATATTCTGCTTAGGGCCCCCAAATGTACAGGGTAGAGCCTCAAAATTATTCTGCTTAGGGCCCCCAAATGTACAGGGTAGAGCCTCAATTATTCTGCTTAGGGCCCCCAAATGTACAGGGTAGGACCTCAAAAAGATTCTGCTTAGGGCCCCCAAATGTACAGGGTAGAGCCTCAATTATTCTGCTTAGGGCCCCCAAATGTACAGGGTAGGACCTCAAAAAGATTCTGCTTAGGGCCCCCAAAATGTAGAGCCTCAAATATTCTGCTTGGGGCCCCCAAATGTACAGGGTAAAGCTGCAAAATTATTCTGCTTTGGGCCCCCAAATGTACAGGGTAGAGCCTCAATTATTCTGCTTAGGGCCCCCAAATGTACAGGGTAGGACCTCAAAAAGATTCTGCTTAGGGCCCCCAAAATGTAGAGCCTCAAATATTCTGCTTGGGGCCCCCAAATGTACAGGGTAAAGCTGCAAAATTATTCTGCTTTGGGCCCCCAAATGTACAGGGTAGGACCTCAAAAAGATTCTGCTTAGGGCCCCCAAATGTACAGGGTCGGCCCTGGCAGTCAACATTTAAGGTAGATTAATAACAGTTTTTAAAATGATCGTAAGACGATAACGCTTCTTGTTTAATAGTTTTAGATAATTATCTTGATCCGCTTCAGTTGTTGACTACTGTCAGAAGCATCGCGAGTGTTGTAAAGTGTTGTTTTTTTTGTCTTGTCGTCATGTCAGCAGCTTGTGCGCCTCTTGTAAACATCACACACGGCTCTTCAGGTCAAGCTGTACAGCGTTATCTACATCTGTATGCAGTGTTTCTGTCATAATGGAGCGCAGTATCAGTGACACATGGTGTAAAGGTGCACTGGAGCACATGTGTCTCCCCGCGTTTCCAGCTTATAAATCAGCAGCAGAGGCTTCTCAGAAAGCGGCATCAAACACAGAGCCGTCGTTCCCTCTTTTGTGGAGTTTGGCTCGCCCACATAAATTCTGGAAGCTATCCGTTACCTTAATGTTATTCTAGCTCCTCCACACAATGAGCGGCCATTACTAATAATTAAGATTACATAATCTAAAAACAGCAGCGCAATTAGGCTGAAAATGAACGGCATGTGTTCTGCTGTCAGATAAGTCCGGCTGGATAAGAAGTTAATGATTCGTGTGTTTGTGTTTTCTGTAGGAAAGGTGCATTTGAGGGCTTCGTAACTCTCGTATTACTTAAGATGCTGTTTTTAAGCAATTATGAAGTAATAAGCAGGCCCACACAGAACATGAGGCCCCGCAGAAATCTGCATATTTCCAGCCATTCATTGAGTCTGGTTATGAACTTATGCAAGTGTATGTAAATATATATTGAGTTCTTAGATTTGCGTCAGTAATGTTATTTATATCGGGTGGCACGGTGGCTCAGGGGTTAACACTGTCAGTCTACAGGAAGATGGTTGCTGGTTCGAGTCTCGGTTGGGAATTTTTGAATTACAAATACTTTTTTTTTTAGTATCAGTACTTTACTCCACTACTTATTTTTCTGATAACTTTTTTACTTTTGCTCCTTACATTTTTACACACATCTGTACTTTCTACTCTTTACATTTTTTAAAACACGGTCGTTACTTTCGTTTTCGTGTGTTTGATGGCGCCATCTATATTATTTCTTGTCATCTCGCAATATGAATGCAGATTTGATGCAGTCAGTCTGTTTTACCTCATTGTCATGACTGTATTTGTCCACCAGATGCCACTGTAGTTCGCCAGGAACCCCCAGCGGACTACAGTGGCTTTTAGAACTACATTTCCATACATTCTTTCGCACACACACCCGGTCTCTCATCTACACTGATTTACAACCACAGCTGTCTCCGTTCTCTGTGATTACCTGGACTATATATTCAGTCTTTCATCCTCTGTTTGTCAGTTGGTCGTTTTCATTGTTGGTATGTTGTTCCTGATCTTGATCTAGCTCTTGCTCTTGTATCTTGTCTTAGTGTTAAAGTCTAGTCCCAGTTTAATCTGTTTGAGTTGCTCGTTTGTTTGTTTATTTTGTTAATTTGTTACTTTGATTTTTGGATTTTGTCACTGTTGCTGCACTTTCACATTAAAGATCTGCACTTGGATTCTACACCCGTTTTTGTTCCTGTTTTAATCCTGAAACGTGACACTCATTGCGTGCCTGCGTGCTTTTTTTCAAGACTATCGCGCACACTGAAATGTATTCAAAGATAATTCCTTGGATTTACTCAATTTCTTTACGTTAAGAGGTTGTAAACAATTTATTTGGGCTGAATTTAAACAAACAAATTAAGTTGAACATTACTAAACTTAATTTGTTTGTTTAAATTCAACACAAATAAATTGTTTGCAACAGTTCTGCATGCAACACTTTTTTCAGTGCACCGTCCGTGGGCTAGTTTATGAAGATTACTATGAGAAAGGCTAGGACAGGGATGGGCAAACTTGATCAGAGTTTTGTTCCAACACTAGTCAAACACACCTGAACATGCTAATCAGTGTCTTCAAGATCACTAGAAATCTATAAGCAGGTGTGTTTGATTAGGGTTGGAGCTAAACTGTGCAGGACACCGGCCCTCCAGGACCGAGTTTGCCCACCCCTGGGCTAGGATGACTACGCAGATGTGACAGAGGGAGACGGCGAATGTAACATGACCGATGCTGCCCTGTTTAGACACCTTTTGGTTGTTCGGATCACAGGTAGACAAGAGATACACATTCCAGTTCAAAAGCACGTCATTTCTGCTTAAGCCATTTGTCCGCTTCTGACTGCTTTCTCTGATCTTTCAATCTAATACCGCGAAAAATAGTGCTTTTTTTTTGGTAAAGATTTGTACATTTAGTACATGAATATTATTAAAAAATATACATGCATTGCGGTTTATTTCCTTTATTTCTGATAAGTTAATTTTCCTAATACATAATTTATGCTGTTTTTCACTTTATATTAAGTGTCCCTAACTGCTATGTACTAACATCAAAAAATGAATACAATGTACTTACTGTGTTTATAATGTATTTGACAACACTTGCGGTGCTTTTGAGTTGGGATAGAGGTTGGGTTATGGACAGGTTTGGTGGTGTGGGTAGGTTATTGTGTAAGGGATGGTCAACAGTGTATGTACAAGAGTTAATTACAGATGTAAATACATACATGTATTTAGTCAAGCATAAGTACACAGTAAATACATGTATTTACACAATGTACATTCTAACAAACTATTAATTCCTATGTAATTACATATATGTTAAGGCCACTTAATATAAAGTGGGACCTCAGTTTTTAATGATTTTTTTTTTTATTTGCCTATTGATTTTACATAGGCCTATACTGTTGTCCTCAATTTAATATTTTTTAACATATTTTTCCAACAACAAATGTAAGTATACTGGGCAATTTATGAATGAATATATAATTATTCCAGCATTTGTTTTACACAGCGTATACCCTTCCATCTGCAACCCAGTTCAAGGGAACCACCCATACACATTCTCTCACACACACACACACACACTTCTACTCTGCCAGTTTAGTGGAACTATTATTTACCTACACTGCATGTCTTTGGGACTGTGGTTAAAACAGGTACTTTTTACTTTTGTACACTTTTGAGGCCGTACTTGTTCCACTTTTACTCAAGTACAACTCAGTAATTCAACTTTTACCAGAGTCGTTTTAAACATGAGTATCTCTACTTCTACTTAAGTAATAGGATGAGTGTACTTTTGCCATCTAAGGTCAGTTGGCGTTTCTGTGTGGAGTTTGCATGTTCTCCCCGTGTTGGAGTGGGTTTCTTATGGGTGCTCCGGTTTCCCCCACAGTCCAAACACATGCGCTATCGGGGAATTGATGAACTAAATTGGCCTTAGTGTATGAGTGTGTGTGTGTGAATGAGTGTGTATGGGTGTACATGAATGAAATGCAGATGTTAAGCAATTCACACTAAGGACAGGAACTATCAGGTTTATTACTTAGGCTTTGTTTTATAGGTGGATTTCAATGCCACAAGCAGGACACGTCGCTGTCAGATGTTTGGGATGATATGGGCACTTCTCTTTGGCATGATCGCTCCTTGAACCCTCACGTGATCACTATCAAACTGAGGTGGAAAATACTTTTATTACTTCACTACTGTACTTAAATATGTATTTGATCTATCTGTGCTTTTATATGAGGATTTTTATTTTAGTTTACTTCACTGTACTGCAAAACAAAATATTGTACTTCTTTATAGTCTGCTATATTTCCTTAATGAAGCTGAGCAAAGTTATTTTGAAGGAGAGAAGTTGTACCCTGTTTAGAGATTAGATCAGATGAGGGCTGTTGATTTGTCAGATTATGTTATCAGATACATCGGTTCACAGATTGCTCTGAACAATTCATTTTTAAATTGGACAACTAATTCAAATGATTCATTTAGATTGAGTCTTTAGGAAATGATGAATCTACTTGAATCAAATGATCCATTTAGAGTGATTCTGCAGTAAGCGGTTCACTGATTCAAATAATCCATTTAGAGTGATTCTCCAGTAATACATTGAATCAAATGTTCATTGAATCACTCTGAGACAATGACTCATTCAGAGTGAGTTTCCAGTAAACAATTTGCTGATTCAGTGATTCACATGATCAGTTCAGAGTATTTATCCAGCAAACTCTTCACTGATTCAAATGATATATTCAGAGTGAGTCTCCAGTACGTAATTAACTGAATCAAATGGTCCATTCAAAGTGAGTATTTAGTTAATGAATCGAGTGATTCGTTCAGTGTGAGTATCCAGTAAACATTTGGGATTCAAATTATCCGTTCAGAGTCGGTATCCAGTAAATAAGTCACTGAATCAAATGATCCGTTCAGAATGAGTCTTCACTAAATAATTCCCTAAATCAAATGGTCCATTCAAAATGAGTCTTCAGTAAACTTTTTACTGATTAAAATGATTCATTCAGAATGAGTCTCCACTAAATAATTCACTAAATTAAATAATCCATTTAAAATGATTCTTCACTAAGCAGTTAACTGATTCGAATGATGAAATGATCAATTCAGAGTGATTCTCCAGTAAGTAATTTATTGAATCAAATGATCTGTTCAGAGCGAGTCTTAAGTAAAAGATTCACTGATTCAAATGATTCATCCAGAGTGAGCCTCCAGTACATAATTCACTGATTCAAATAATTTGTTTAGAGTCTCCAGTAAATTGTTCATTGATTCAAATGATCCATTCAGAGTGAGTCTCAAGTAAATGATTCACTGATTTAAATTATCCAAAGTGAGTTTCCACCAAATAATTAACTGAATCAAATGGTCCGTTCAGAGTGAGTCTATAAGATAAGATTCACTGATTCAAAATATTTGTTCAGAGTGAGTCTCCTGTAAATTGTTCATTGATTCAAATGATCCGTTCAGAGTGAGTCTCCAGTAAATGATTTACCGATTTAAATTATCCAAAGTGAGTCTCCAGTAAATAATTCACTGAATCAAATGATCCGTTCAGAGGGATTTTCTTAACAAACAATCCACCAATTCAAATGAATCATTCAGAGAGAGCCTCCAGTAAGTGATTCACTGAATGTACAAACTGATCTGATCTGGTGAGTAATATTTTATTAGGAGATCTGTAAGTTTAGTCAAGTGCCTGATTTGTGTACTTCGTCCACCTCTGCAATAAAGCATCAGCGTCTCCTATTGGTCATGTTGATAATTATCTCCAAATGAGTAGATTTATCCGTGTCTGGCCTTGATGGAAAATAAAAATGATGTTTTCTGTGCCAAGGTCAGAGGAAGTAAAGCATAGAGCTGTTTCCACATTGGCCATGCTCCAGCGCTGTTACAGTAATACTGCTGTGAATGATCGAGAGGGTTTCAGGACGATCTCTATTTAAAGTCCAATCAGATGTGGCCTTCTGCCAGAGCTTTACTGTGAGCCGCACATGCTGTACTGTATAGAGCAGCAGAGAAATGATGGACTCGTAATCCTCTTAGACCTGCGCTTGGCTAAATATTTGGACACGCTATTTCACAACCATTAGTTTAAGAATAGACACGCAACATCACTCATATGACGACGTTTTATAGTAGAGTTTGACATTCTGTGCTATATTTACTGTGGTGCTTTACTGTGCAAATGTGCTGGCTTTCTGCTGTTGAAGTGTTTCAGTGTCCACTGTTTGCTTAACATGTTGCATATGTGGTTGCTAGGGTGTTTTATGTGGTTGCCAGGTGGTTGCTAGGGTGTTATATGGGTTTGCTAGTTAGTTACTAGGATGTTCTTTGTAGTTTTCTGGACATTGCTATGTTGGTGTTAGGGTGTTCTGTGGTTGTTAGGGTGTTCTGTGGTTGTTAGGGTGTTCTATGTGGTTGTTAGGGTGTTCTATGTTATTGTTAGGGTGTTCTGTGGTTGTTAGGGTGTTCTCTGTGGTTGTTAAGGTGTTCTTTGTGATTGTTAGGGTGTTCTATGTTGTTGTTAGGGTGTTTTATGTGGTTGCTAGAGTGTTCTTTATGGTTGCTAGGGTGTTCTATGGGGTTGCAAAGGTGTTCTTTGTGGTTGTTGGGGTGTTCTATGTGGTTGCTATGCTGTTCTTTGTAGTTTTCTGCACATTGCTATGTGGTTGTTAAGGTGTTCTATGAGGTTGTTAGGGTGTTCTTTGTGGTTGCTAGGTTGTTACATGTGGTTGCTAGGGTGTTTGTGGTTGTTAGTGTGTTCTATGTTGTTTTTGTTGTTGTTGTTAGGGTGTTCTATGTGGTTGCTGGGGTGTTCTTTGTAGATTTCTGGACAATGCTATGTGGTTATTAGGGTGTTCTATGTGGTTGCTAGGGTGTTTGTGGTTGTTAGTGTGTTCTATGTTGTTGTTGTTGTTAGGGAGTTCTATGTGGTTGCTAGGGTAATCTTTGTGGTTGCTAGGGTGTTCTTTGTTGATTTCTGGACAATGCTATGTGGTTGCTAGGGTGTTATATGTGCTTGCTAGGGTGTTTTTGGTTGTTAGTGTGTTCTAAGTTGTTGTTGTTAGT
>NC_141030.1:1482500-1567500 GCF_052040795.2 Danio rerio | reverse complement strand
TGATTCCAAATATGTAATGTTATCATAAGCTTGGCAAACAGTTTTGGAGAATTTGATGTTTCCCTATTCAGACAGAATGCCCGCGCATACTGCCTGAGAGGCGTTTTAAATGAAGTTTATTTATAAGTGAAGTTTTTAAACTAATTTCGAGAGGAGCACGTGATATGATTGACTGCAGCTGGCCGCCTATCTACACTCATTAGTTAGCCAATCAGATCTATCCTAACTCACTATAAGTAGCCTAGCTAGATATTACTCCCTTATCTTTGTTTTCCGAAGAAACCCCCCATCCACCCCCTTTCTCCTTCTTTCCTCCTTTTAAAAAGGGGAGTTCTTGAGAACCACCTGATCTCGTACTCCCCTCACATGCTCTATGGACCTGGCGGGAGCCCTGGGCTCAACTATCTCCGAGTTCAGGGTGTCTCCCGGGACAGCATGCCAAACCTGCTAACAGTTTTCAAGCAATATCTAAGTGTGAACTCTTGAAACAAATTTGGAGAGGATCACGTGCTTATGATTGTTCACAGCTGATTCAACTTTAGCTAATGACTGATTATCCTATCAGACGATCCTTAACTCACTATAAATAACCAGACTTTTCTCATCTCAATATCTTCGTCTTGAAGAACCCCCCCACCCAACCCTACTTTCCCTCCTTTCAAACGGGCGTCACGGTGGCCAGTGATTAGCGCTGTTGCCTCACAGCAAGAATTCCCCTGGTTTAATTCCCTTCCAAACTAGGCGACATTTCTGTGCGGAGTTTGCTCGTTCTCCCCGTGGTCGCGTGGGTTTTCCCCGGGTCCTCCGGTTTCCTCCCACAGTTCAAAAGCAAGCACCCTTAACAATTAATCCAAATAATTTAGCTAAACTCTGAGTACACCTTTCAACATCCATATCCGACACTTAGCTACAACAAGCAAGAGAGGGAGTCATCGAGATCTACCTGAGCTCAAACTCCCCTCTCGCCTTGCAACGGGAGGGAGCCCAGGGCTCGAGGATCTTATAAGCTCAGGGCTCTCTCCCGGGACAGCACGCCAAACTAGCTTTATTTTCAATCATCAGCTAAGTGTGAACTCTTGAAAGACGGCCGCCGAGTGAAATGACTTGCCTTAAAGGGACTTTGACTTAACTTGGACTACACTTAAAAAAAGTTGGTAGTGTAATTATATTCAGATTTAAGAATGTTTACGCAAACATAAACTACAAAGAAAACTTGAAGAACGTAAGTGAAAGGCCTAAATGTTCTCCTGTGAGATGCTGAAACGCTAAGTGAGGGTCAATACGAAGGTCAATTATCCACCTGAGCGAGAATCCCAACATATTTTACCCATCTATTCTCTCTCTTCTCCATCTCTCTGCTGTTTTTCAGGTGTCCGTGTCGCCCGCGGGTGAATACGGTGTTGACGGACGGCTGGTGAAACCCTCAATCATTATTTTACGCATCACTTTAACAACTGAAGGCACGGCTTTTCAACACGGCACAAGAAAAGAGAAAGAAAAAGAGGAGGTTTCAAAAGAGAAACAGGATCCCTGCGCTTCACAAAGGAGAATACGCTTAAAGGTATCATTATTCCTGGAGAAAGAGCAGAGTTTCCAAATGCAGATGAGACGTTAGCGTCGTGGCCCGAGGCAAAACACACACACACACATACACACATGCACAAAGACCACAAAAAGGTGTAGAAGTGACACATGTCCCAGCTGGGACGCCTTTTCTAGGCCGCTCTTTGGTGTGTCATCCGATTACATGCGGCTCCGTAACACCATTGTACTGTACGTGGGCGAGAAGATGAAAGTTTTAAAGAGAAATGATGATCATTTTGAAGGTAGTTAGAGATGCTTTATGATATTGATGGATCGTTTTGCTAGAAAGGGAAAGATAAGGATGATCAAATGGCCGCTGCTTTAGTCACACTTGTATAGAGCGAGTTGTCGGCTTTTGTGCGGCCTGTCTGATGTGGTGAAAAATTAGTTTTTAGTCTGTGATTAAATGTTGCACAGTCATTTCTGCTCAACCGAGGCTGCATTTTAGAAATACTATAATATTGTGTGGTATTAAAAGGAAAAGTTCACCCAAACATGAAAGTTATACCTCTTTTACTCTCCCTCAAGTGGTTTTAAACCGGGGTGTACAAACTGGTGTGCCAGTGTCCTGCAGAGTTTAGCTCCAACATCCTGCCTGGAAGTTTCTAGTATACCTAGAGAGAGCTTGATTAGCTGGTTCAGGTGCATTTAATTGGGCTTGGATCTAAAATATGCAGGACACCGGCCCTCCAGGACTGAGTTTGGACATCTCTGTTTAAAGTTGTTATTAGTTTATATACTGTTAATATTGAAGATGTCTTGAAGAAAGCTCTACCCATTGACTTTCACAGTGAGAAAAACAAATACTGTTGAAGTCAGTTTCAGTTTTGTTTAAAGGGCCATGAAAGCCCCTCGTTTCAGCAGGGTGTTTTCACACCTCTACTTTGGAAAAAGTCAGAAAAGTGGGCGTGTCCTGCTCTGTTTAGGGGGAGTGTCGGAGGAAGAAAAGTGGGATGGTGTGGGAGTGTCTATTTGGGCACGCGCGAGTTTCAGAGTCAAAATACACACAGACACACACAGGAGAAAGTGATGGTGTTTAACCTACATGAACATCTGTAGTCGAATTATTTGCCAAATGATTAAATGGTGGACTTTAACTGCAGTTTGGCTCTTTCATTCAGGGAATTCATTCATGTCCCTCGCGACAAACGAGATATTTGACTCGAGGAGCTGCTCTAAGCGTGTATTTTTCATGCAATGTTTGATACCGCACGGCGAATGAGAGAAAAAAAAACCTCAGCATT
Organism: Danio rerio; assembly: GCF_052040795.2. NCBI lineage: Eukaryota > Metazoa > Chordata > Actinopteri > Cypriniformes > Danionidae > Danio > Danio rerio. The sequence continues at coordinate 1,564,672 of NC_141030.1, read as the reverse complement.
TCCCGGAAACTTAGATGCATACGGCAGGTAGTGTCAAAAAGCAGCGTGTGTTATTCTGATCACTAAATGCGGTGAAAATCCTACACGAGGTTAAAGTTTGGTTGTGGTGCTAACATGTTTACACTCTGTGCAATAGTTTGTTCGATACGAACAAATTGAATAAACAAAGAGCACTGGTCGCTCACTTACCAAATCTGTAGAGACAGGACAATCACCAGCAACTAGAGCCGCGTCTTTATTAAGAGGAGACTACAAGTGAAACCGGATCTCAGCGTTTGCAGATGAGAACAGCTCTCAGGTAAACAATGTGCCTCCTTAGACACGTAAGTTATTGTTGTCGAGCGTCGCGTACACTGTTAATCCACGCGTGACTCCAGCTGAGCTCTCACAGAGAGAAAATGAAAACAAAACTTAACGGCAGCAAACTATAAAAGCAACACTTCACGCTTGTTTTGCCAAAACGCGGCGTCTCTGTCGTCTAAACACTGTGACAGTAATGAATATTAATGAAGTTGCACAATGGAGCGCGCTGATTGGTTTGAACCAAGCCTTACTCATGCATTAATGCATCACACTGTAAGACGTAATAAGACTCACTCTGGCACAGACATCCAGTCTGCACGCTGGAATACACGCTATTATCTCATGACCGTGACGCAGCTTCAAAAATTCGTTTCAAACCGGAAGTACGAATTTGCTTGAAATAACTCAAAAACAACCAATTTAAACTTGTTAGTGAGATATAGGTGTCCTAATAGTGTTTTTAGCAGTGTGGGACACATATACCACTGTCAACAGCTCAACACATGTGTTTTGGTGTTTCGTGACCCTTTAAAGTATTTTCTGTGTTTAACAGAAGAAAGAAACTCAAAGGGGGATGTCATTTTTATTTTTGGGTGAACTGTCCCTTAAATAACGTTAAACCCCCCCACCCAATTTATCTCTTTCTCTTTTCCATGTAATTTATTCATGTGCTTAAAAGCTAAAATTCCAGCATCATTACCCATTCATTTTCCTTAAGCTTAGCCCTATATTCATCAGGGGTCACCTCAGCGGAATGAACCGACAACTATGTTTTATGCAATGGATGCCCTTCCCAGTACTTGCAAACACCCCATACACACTCAAATTCGCACACACACACACTCATACACTACGGCCAATTTAGTTAATCAATTCCCCTATTGCGCATATCTTTGGACTGCGGGAGAAACCAGAGCACTCGGAGGAAACCCACACCAACATGAGGAGAACATGCAAACTCACAAAGATGCCAACTGATTCAGGGGCATTTCTGGGACTTGAATCAGTGACTTTCTTGCTGTGAGGCTACAGTGCTAACCACTGAGATTGTGGGAATCTTGATGTCAAAACAACATCAAATTGCAGTCCAGGTTCATTGGAGATACGCTGCCCATGGCTACATATTTGAGGCCCGAGATGTATGTGCAGGGACAATGTACAGGCTGAGAATGTGGTAAGATCAGAAGATTTGGTAAAAAACAGATAGCCACGAGGGGTTTTCTTTTTTGGGTGGCTTTTATAAAACACTGTCGGTTAAGTTTAGGGAAGACGGTGGGTATTGGTCAGTCAATGCTTTTGAAAACACTATCGGTTGGGGAGGGAGGAGGGTGGGTCAGTCGATCGGTCAGTAAGTCAGTCGACAGCAGCCTTTGGTGGATTTACATGAAAACGGAGATGAAAAAAAAAACGCATATCCTGTGACATATTTGATGCTCTCCAGAAATGTAAATAGGGGTACATTTTTAAAAGCCTAGGTTCCAAAAACAGCCACGAACATAATGAAAGGGTAATTATTTTGAACAAACCACAATGAAATTGATATTCAAATCATGCTGCATGAAGGACTGTATGGTACACGCAACACACCATAAACTTTGAAGCAGGATTGCATTTTTTAAAAATGATAAACTCATTGGAAAATTTTAATGTTGAGACTAATGTTTATAAAAATGAATGTTGCTACACTGAATGCACATGTAATATGCAGAAACTCCAGCAATTAATGAGGAAATAGCTCTTAACAATTCATGAAGAGAGAAATAACACTAAGAAAAGATGTCACATTTAAAATAAAAATATGTAATGTCTTTTTTTAAACTGCTCTAAGTGTCTGAATGTGATTGTCTGATGCGGTTTTGGGCTGGTTTGTGTGTCTGTTTTATTGATGGTCGGCTTGAGCAGAGACGCTGTAATGTTTAACAGGGGAAATAAACAAGACCCGGGTGTCTTGTTGCCATTGCAGAGCACCAGTTCCAGGTGGGGATGCCAAATTTGACACACACACACACACACACACACACACACACACACACACACACACACACACACAGCTGTGGTGAGTTACTACAGACCACCAACACATGCTGTTCTCCACACTGGTCTGCATGTTGTTTCTGTGTGTCCACATGATGGCAGTGAGAAACAGTTGAAGGGAATCCATCATTATTATTTTTGCTGTTTATGGCTCTGATCCAAAACCCACCGAGCTGCTCTGCTGACTATATAGGCAGTGTGTACAGTTGAAGTCAGAATTATTCGCCCCCTTGTGTATACATACATATATATATAATTTTTTTTTTATTTATTTTTTTTTTTTACCTAATTTGTTTTACGGAGAGCAGATTTTTACAGCAGATTTTATTTTCTCTTTGCCATGATGACAGTAAATAATATTAGACTAGATGTTCAAGACACTAGTGTTCAGCTTAAAGTGACATTTAAAGGCTTCACTAGGGTAATTAAGGTAAAGTTAGGGTAATTAGGCAAGTCATTGTATAACAGTGGTTTGTTCTGGAGACGATCCAACACTAATATTGCTTAAGGGGGGTAATAATATTGAGCTTAATATGGGTTTAAAACAATTAAAAACTGCTTTTATTCTGGCAGAAATAAAACAAATAAGACTTTTTTATTAACAAGAACCAGCATGTACACTTTTCTTGTGCAATACAATCACTTTACATTTCTTAACCAGAATAAAATATATAAGAAAAAATTTTTATTAAAAAAAAAAAAAAAAATACAGAGGAGAGGATATATGTTTAGCAAATTACATACAAATATATTACTCACATTTTTCCAATTTTAGATATTAACAAGAGTTATTAATGCACTTTTACTACAGGAAATGCGTATATACAAACATTTGTATGTAAAAATGTTATAGGAGGAGCATACTGTATGTTAATTGTTTTAATTGCTTTTCTGTTTTTAGACTTGCAAATCATTTTTATATACATTTGAATCTCTTAACAAACAAGACTTTTCTCCAGAAGAAAGAAAATATTATAGAAAATACTGTGAAAATTTCCTGAATCTGTTTAACATCATTTGGGAAATATTTGAAAAAAATAGAAAAAAAGAAAAATCAAAGGAGGGGGACAAATTTCAACAATAATATTAATTCTGGCCTCAACGGTATATACTACATATAAACATTAAGTATAAGTACTACATTGGATTATCATAAATCATTAATTTCTGTTTTTTTTTTTAGGTTTGTCCTGGTTAATGTGGAAATATTTAAACATAATCGTTTAAAAAAAAAAACTCATTTCTGATAACTCATATCTTTTAATCACAAATATGACATTACCTAATACACTGGTAATACACTTTATTAGGTACACCTGTCCAACTGCTCTAACGAAAATTTCTAATCAGCCAATCACATGACAGCAGCTCAGTACATTTAGGAATGTAGACATGATCAAGACGATCTGCTGCAGTTCAGAGTGAGCATCAGAATGGGGAATAAAGGGGATTTAAGTGACTTTGAACGTGACATGATTGTTGCTGCCAGACGGGCTGCTCTGAGTATTTCAGAAACTGCTGATCTTCTGGGATTTTCACGCACAACCATCTCTAGGGTTTATAGAGAACGGTCCGACTAAGAGGAAATCTCCAGAGAGCGGCAGTTCTGTGGGTGCAAATGCCTTGTTGATGCCAGAGGTCAGAGGAGAATGGCCAGACTGGTTCCAGCTGATAGAAAGGCAACAGTTACTCAAATAAGCACTCGTTACAACCGAGCTCTGCAGAGGAGCATCTCTGAACACACAACACGTCCAACCTTGAGGCGGATGGGCTACAGCAGCAGAAGAGCACACCGGGTGCCGCTCCTGTCAGCTAAGAACAGGAAACTGAGGATACAATTCACACAGACTCACCAAAACTGGACCATAGAAGATTGGAGAAACGTTGCTGCTCTGAGTCTCCATTTCTGCTGACACATTCAGATGCTCGGCTCACAATTTAGCATCAACAGCATGAAAGCATGGATCATCCTGCCTTTTTATCAGTGGTTCAGGCTGGTGGTGGTGGTGTAATGGTGTGGGGGAGATTTTCTTTGGGTCCATTAGTACCAATTGGGCATCAACGCCACAGCCTACCTGAGTATTGCTGCTGACCATGTCCATCCCTTTATGAGCACAGTGTCTCCATCTCCTGATGGCTACTTCCAGCAGGATAACACACCATGTCATAAACATGCACTGCACTCAAATGGCCTCCACAGTCACCAGAGCTCAACTAGACTAAATTGTTCTTTTATTTTTATGTAGTTTGTAATTTATGTAAATGTAGATTTGTCTATTGATGTATTGATTCAGCTTTAAACAATTACAATCTCGACAGAGGATCAACCCATGAATCAGGTTAAAAAGGAGGTTATTCTAGTGCAGACAGTTCAAGTGTAACCGGCACTGGGACTTCAGTGTGTGTTTAAGGTTTTGATGAAATGGAAACACTGGAGTTGACCCGTGGGTTCATGTGGAGGTCAGGGTTCACGGCGGGTCACATTGTTTGGGTAAGAGTCCAGGAATGTGTTCAAGTCGCCCCGAGCTCAGAGTACAAAGGTTCAGGATCTTAAATATGTCATTCATATAGTTGAAATAGCTGAGCCGCGTGTGTAATTTGACACTGTCATCTCCTATTCTGCTGCTGTGAAGAACAAAATAACTTTACGCCAATTACAATAGTCTGAGCATCAGTGCTGATCTCTGAAGGCCACTAGATGTCCCTGTTTACACTGTTTACAAGTCTCCTCATCACTACTGACCCTTTTCACAAGACTGTTATATCACATTTGATTGTCATCAGCATTTGAAATCCTTTAAATTTTTTCAATATTTAGTTAATATTTAATGTAAACACTCATCGGCCACTTTATTAGGTACACCTTACTAGTACCGGGTTGGACCCTCTTTTGCCCTCAGATCTGCTTTAATCTTTCATGGCATAGGTTTAACAAGCTACTGTAAATATTCCTCAGAGATTTTACTCCATATTGGCATGATAGCATCACACAGTTGCTGCGTTCCACCACATCCCAAAGGTGCTCTATTGGATTGAGATCTGGTGACTGTGGAGGCCATTTGAGTACAGTGAACTCATTGTCATGTTCAAGAAACCGGTTTGAGATGATTCAGGCTTTATGACATGGTGTGTTATCCTCCTGCCTGGTCCATAGAGCATGTGAGGGGAGTACGAGATCAGGTGGTTCTCGAGAGCTCCCCTTTTTAAAGGACGAAAGGAGGAGAAGGGGTGGATTGAGGTTTCTTCGGAAAAACGAAGATAAGGGATTAGTTCTAACTAGGCTACTTATAGTGAGTTTGGATCCATCTGATTGGCTAGCTAATGCATGTAGATGAGTGGCCACCTGATGTCAATCATATCATGAGCTCCTCTCGAAATTAGTTTGTAAAACTTCACTTAAAATGAGCTGAAACAACAACATTCTTGAGATTTCATTGGAAAAACTTATTTTTTTTATGTTCAATCCACATAAATTTGTTAAAAGTGTTAAGTTATCTTAATTTCTGTTGCGACAACATGAGTGAATTGTGTGGAGCCCTGCATTTTTTACAGTGTGTCATGAAATTATTAAGTCAAACATAGATATAGTTGTAGTCTTTAAAGTCATATTTTCAAGACAAACTGTCTCCAGATACACATTCAAACAATCTTTAAGAGATAACTTCATAAAACCTGTGTCATTGTTATTGTTCAAAACTGTTTCATTAAACTTTTTTACTCAAGGTTTATCTTGGAGATGCGAAGTGAAGTTTATTCATAAACTAATTTCGAGAGGAGCACATGATTATGATTGAACACGGCTGGTTCTGCATTAGCATGCTTGATCCACCAATCAGGCCATTCCTAACCACTATAAAGAGCCAGGGTTTTCTCACTACAGTCATCTTCGATTTGAAGAATCCCCCCTTCCACCCCTACCTTTTCACCTTTCCCTCCATAGGGCAGCACGGTGGCTCAGTGACTAGCACTGTCGCCTCACAGCAAGAACGTCACCGGTTCTAGTTCCTTAACAGGCCGGTGGTCGTTTCTGTGTGTAGTTTGCATGTTCTTCCCGTGCTTGCGTGGGTTTTCCCCGGGTTCTCCGGTTTCCTCCCACATTCCAAAAACATGCACAACAAGTTAATCGTTAAATCTAAATTTCAATACAGGTAATCTAATAATGCAGCATATCTTTTAATAGCCTTCAATCTTAATCTTTAGCTATTATATAAAGGGGAGTTGTCGAGATCTACCTGAGCTCGAGGCTCCCCTCTCTTCCTCCAAACGGGAGGGAGCCCAGGGCTCAAGAACCTTCGAGCTCAGGGCTCTCTCCCGGGACAGCATGCCAAACTTGCTTATAATCAATCATCAGCTAAGTGTGAACTCTTGAAATGTTCCCGATATTCTAGATTCACACACATCTACATCTGATGTTTTTCACACACATGAGAAATCTGAGATTGATTGTCAATAAAGGTCCGGCTACTTGATTGATGATCAACAAAGCTTGATTGTTTTCAGCATCAACAAACATTGTGTCCGGGTTATATTCTGCACATTTACAGAGGAAGACACACAGCTCATCCTTTCACTGACACTCACAATCTCTTTCTGTGTGTGTGTGTGTGTGTGTGTGTGTGTGTGTGTGTGTGTGTGTGTGTGTGTGTGTGTGTGTGTGTGTGTGTGTGTGTATATATGTGTCAGATTTCCTTTTTAAGCGAATCATCATGTCTTTAGTATTTCGTCATTTTGATGCTAGTTTTAGGGCACCATGATGGCTCAGTGGTTAGCACTGTCGCCACACAGCAAGACGAGTTTCAGTCCCGGCTTGGTCAGTTGTTGTTTCTGTGTGGAGTTTGCATGTTCTCCCTGTGTTGGCGTGGGTTTCCTCCGGGTGCTCCGGTTTCCCCCACAGTCCAAACACATGCGCTATACAGAAATGAATTAACTAAATTGCCCGTCGTGTATGAGTGTGTGTGAGAATGAGTGTGTATGGGTGTTTCCCAGTACTGGGTTGTGGCTGGAAGGACATCAGCTGTGTAAAACATATGCTGGAGCAATTAGTGGTTCATTATACTGTGGTGACTCCTGATATATAAGGGACTAAGAAAAAGGAGAATGAATGAATGAGTGAGTAAAGGGGTTCATTCCAAGTGGTCAGGCAAGCAACGGTCACTATCAGGAGCAAACAGATGTATGCAGACAAATCCAGAGTCAGTCAAATTCACAGGCGATTGGTTAGTATGGACAGGCAGCAGACAACATAAACGTGTGTGTGTGTGTGTGCGTGCGTGTTCGTGCTGTATTTATAGTCCATGTAATCAGTCTTTGACAATCCTCCGGCTGTGTGTTTGCAATCAGTCAGGATCAGGAACCGGTGTGAGTGTGTGGTGCATGACAGGAACTTTTAGTCCATGTAATGGCGGATTTGTTGTCCTGCAGCCGCTCGATTGTTGGTGATCATAACAGATTGATTCTAGTTTTAGGTATTTTATTATTTTAGTTTGATTTATTATTGTTTTATTATTAATTTATTTTCGTTTTATTCTTTTATTTTATTCTTTTTTTCAGGTATTTTATTCACTTGTTCAAATTTGTGTTGGGACAACATGGAGGAATTAAGCTAACTTACAAATTGAAGTGGATTAAACATAAAATGAACTGAAACAACAACAAGGAGGGGGCAATTTAACTATTTTAAGTAAGTAGTTTGAACAAAAAGAAAACATCATTTTTTTTTAAATGTCTATTCATGTATGAAATGAGAACTATTCCTCTGACAATAATAAACCCGCTGATTAACTTTAAAAATGTGTTCTGAATGTGCAAAACTCACGCTGGCTCCTTTAAAACGCTAATTCATTAATAACATCTGAATGTTCTGCTTTCTGCATTTACGCACAGAATCGAGATTATAAATCTGGCACGTGTGTTTTTATGACATGCGTTTACTTATTCTGCTTAGTTAATCTCTAAAATAGATTCCTATTTTGCCTGAGCATCAGGTTTCTCTCCGGCTGCGTTTGTTCTTCTTCCTGAAACATATTTCGGGTAACTGTAATTTGTTCTGCTTCAGTACTTTACAGCTGAGGATAAATCCGAATATGGACTTGTGTGTATTTCTAAGTTTTTGGCTGCTTGGGTAAAATATGAGATCAGTCATTAAAAAAAGATCAACACAGATGGTTTGCTTGCTAAATGCATTCTATTATGTTGTTGCAGTTAACCGTAATATATTTACACCATGTCCGAACAACACAGGACACGACAAGATTCCAGCGACATGCAATTTGCTTGTCTTCCCCAAAAGTGACAGAAACATTTAAATAACAGCCACTGCAATCACAACGAAATGGCTTTTAATCTGTTAAAGGTGCAGTAAAGGTAAATTGATGACACCAGCAAAGGCTGATTTAAGTCGTGTTCTAAATAAAAGCAGAAGGAATATTCTCCATATTAAAAGGAGTTTTTGTTCTAACCAACACCTCAGATTTATATTAGAATCAGCTTCCATTTCTTACAACTGAACAACAGAAAACTGACAACGATCAGCTGCAAAAAAGGAGGGTGATGATGAAGAACATGATGATGATGATGATGATAAAAATGATGGTTATGATGGCAATGGAGATTGTGAAGATGATGATGGTAATGATGAAAATGATGGTAATGATGACAATGAAGATGATGATGGTAGTGATGATGATGATTATGATGATGATGATGGTAATGATGAATATGATGATGATGATTATGATGATGATGATAGTAATGATGAATATGGTGAGGATGATGATGATGGTAATGATGATGATGGAGATGATGATGATGGTAATGATGATGATGGAGATGATGATGATGATGGTAATGATGAATATGGTGATGATGATGATGATGATGTTGATGATGATGGTAATGATGAATATGGTGATGATGATGATGATGATGTTGATGATGATGGTAATGATGAATATGGTGATGATGATGATGATGATGTTGATGATGATGGTAATGATGAATATGGTGATGGTAGTGATGATGATGATTATGATGATGGTAATGATGAATATGATGATGATGGTAATGATGATGATGGAGATGATGATGATGGTAATGATGATGATGGAGATGATGATGATGATGGTAATGATGAATATGGTGATGATGATGATGATGATGTTGATGATGATGGTAATGATGAATATGGTGATGATGATGATGATGATGTTGATGATGATGGTAATGATGAATATGGTGATGGTAGTGATGATGATGATTATGATGATGGTAATGATGAATATGATGATGATGGTAATGATGATGATGATGATGGTAATGATGAAAATGGTGATGATGATGATGATGATGATGATGGTAATTATGAATATGGTGATGGTGATGATGATGATGATGATGATGGTAATGATAAATATGGTGATGATGATGATGATGATGATGATGGTAATGATGATGACGGAGATGATGATGATGATGGTAAGGAAGATATGAATATTTAATGAAGATAATACAGATAATTTTGGTGAAGGCAATGATGATGGAGATGATGATTGTAATAATCAATATGGTGATGATGATGATGATGATGGTAATGATGAATACGGTGATGATGATGATGATGATGATGATGATGATGATGGTAATGATGACAATTTTGGAGATGAAGCTGGTGATGATGATGACAATAATGGAGATGATGTTGGTAATAAAGGCAATGGTGGTGAAGAATATGATGGAGATGATACTGATGGTGAGGTAGATGAAGATGTTGAAGATGATTATGATTATTATGGTGGTATATGGAGATGATGATTATGATGATGATGATGATGATGATGAAAAATATGGTGATGGTGATGGAGAAAGTGAGGATAATGATGGAGATGATGGTAATGATGATAATGGAGATGATGGTGGTGATGATGATGGTGATGATGGTGATTGTGAAGAAGATAGGAATATTTAATGAAGATAATGATGATAAATATGGTGAAGGTGATGATGATGGAGATGATGATGGTAGTAATGATAGAGATGATAATGATGATGATGATAAAAATTATGGTAATAATGGTGATGGAGATAGTGAGGATGATGATGATGGTGATGTTGGTAATAATGGAGATAATGAAAATGATGGTAATGATGACGATGGAGATGATGGTGGTGATGATGGAGATGATGGTGATGGTGAAGAAGATGGGAATATTTAATGAAGATAATGATGATAAATATGCTGAAGGTTATGATGATGGAGACGATGATGATGATGATGATGATGGTATTGATGAATATGGTAATGATGATGATGGTATTGATAACAATTATGGAGATGAAGGTGGTGATGATGATGACAATAATGGATATGATGTTGGTAATAAAGGCAATGGTGGTGAAGAATATGATGGAGATGATACTGATGGTGAGGATGATGATGATGATGATGATGATGATGAAGATGGTGAGGTTCATTATAATTATGAAGGCTGGTAATTATTACAATGATGGTGGTGATGATGATGATAAAAATGATGGTAATGATGGCGATGGTGATGTTGGTAATTATGGAGATGATGAAAATGATGGTAATGATGATGATGAAGATGATGGTAATAGTGAAGAAGATGGTAATAGTAAATGAAAATAACGGTGATAAATATGGTGAAAGTGATGATAATGGAGACGATGATGATGATGATGATGATGATGACAATTATAAAGTTGAAGGTGGTGGTGACGATGGAGGTGATGCTAGTAATGAAGACGATGGTGGTGAAGAATATGATGATGGTGAGGATGATTATGATGATGATGGTAATAATGACAATGATAAAGATGATGGTGATGGAGACGATGATGATGGTGAAGAAGATGATGTGATGATGATGGTGATGAAGTTGATGATCAAGATGAAAATTATGAAGATTGTGATATTATTTAATAAATGATGATGAAGGTAAAGTTGATAAAGATAAACGATATGATGATTGGGCTGAAGATGATGATGAAGATGAATATGATGGTTATGATGATTATTATGAAGTTGAAGGTGAAGTTGATGATGAATATTAAAAATGATGATGGTGAAGTTGATGAAAATGATGATGATGATGGTGATGATGATGGAAATGATGATCACTCTCAACACTGTTTCAGTTGACGAGCCGAGTGCTATGTTCAGAGTCTGTCAGTCAGGGTCATGTGATTGACATGGCTGTGACCTGGGGGTCGAGCCCTCAGCGGGACTTATGTAGGTGAGTCATGTGTGACCTTTGACTTGTGACCCCCGCAGCCTCAGTGACTCACGTTACTGTGATTCAGAGAAACACTATGGAGATGACAGTGTCCTGCTCAATACACACTGGACATACTGAATACGCTTTTTTTGCTTCATATTTTTGTGGTAGCTATGATACATTTTACCTTACCAGATTAACAACCTGACATTTATAGACATTTTAAAGCTATTTTTTAAACAGCATATTGTATAAGTAATAATGCATATAAATAAATCTGTAAAATAACTAACATCACATTGTGGGTGTTTGTAATCGTCTTGGATAATGCTGCAACACTGAAATAAAATTTGTTTGCAAAATGGTTGCAAACAATTGATTTGTGTTGAATTTAAGCAAACAAATTTAATTTAGTAAAGTTTAACTTAATTTGCTTGTTTAAATCCAGCCAAAACTAATCATTTACAACCGCTTAACTTAAAATATTTTATTAAATTCAAGGAATCATCTTTAAATATTTTTTTCCAGTGAATTTATAAAAAGCTGCTTTTCCCTAAATAATCTTGTTTTTCCTGTTCACATAATATTATTTAGCTTGTTTTAAGGAAAAACTCACTTAATTTTTGACATATTATTTATTAAAACAAGACAATATTTCTTATTTTTCAAGAAAATGCTCATTGATTTAAGAATTTATATATATATATTTGGACTAGAAACAAGACAAATTTGCTAATTTTGTTCATTACAAACACAGATGATGCGATGCTAATTTTTTTTAACAGATGTATTTCAATTTCTTATTATTTCTCATCACAAAAACATGGAAGCCAGACATCATTTCAAACAGCTTAAACATAAGTTGCCTAAGCAGAGATCAGAGTCCTATAATGCAGCTAGGATTAAGAATAAATGAACAGAAAACAGCTCTAAATCACAGCCTAAAGGAAGCGCTTAATGGATTTTGTTTGTTTTTAATGCATAGACAACTATAGACGTTGGTTATTAGCTGAAAATGTTTCATGTTTCTGAATGCAAGTGTGTTTTTGTCCTCTCAGAAAGGAATGCTTTTTTATATTAAATATATTAGTGATTTTTTATTTATTTTTTTTTCTATAATGCTGGAAAGTTATTTCTGATTTGTCATCTTCATCGTGATGATCAGTCTGCCAGTCTTTTCTGTGGTAATTCAGCTCAATATTTCAATTATTTTGCAAACATTACCATCTAGTGGCTGTGGTTAGTATTACATACCGAAAAAAATCAAGTTGTTAGGTCATTAAATCATCATATCAGAGTGATTTCTGAAGGCTCGTGTGACACTGAAAACTGGATTAATGATGCAGGAGAATAAAAACAACTAATTAAATTTTAAAATCTGTTCATTGCTGCTATTTTTAACTTAACTGTGTTCATGTTTTGGCATCATGAAGTTTTTTTTTATCCCAATCTTATCCTACATGTAGGACTACTACAGTAATGTGTAGTAAAATGTGTAGGTTCGAGTCCCGGCTGGGTCAACTTTTAGTATAGAATAAATGTATTAACAGAATTAATATTTATTCATTAAATAAAATAACCACAATCCAAACACATGCGGTACAGGTGAATTGGGTAGGCTAAATTGTCTGTAGTGTGTGGTGTGTGTGTGTGTGAATGTTTCCCAGAGATGGGTTGCGGCTGGAAGGGCATCCGCTGCGTAAAAACTTGCTGGATAAGTTGGCGGTTCATTTCGCTGTGGAGACTCCGGACTCCGAAAAGGACATGATGAATGCTGTGAGTTTGCATCAGGATGATGATAAAAGAGCGGGAACTGTATATTTACCTACCTAGTGAAACTAAAACATGTAGTAGCAATGGTTAATGTTTACTTAAGTACATTTTTTAGGCTGTACTTTACTTTTAATTGAGTACAAAAGCGTAATCAGTACTTCAACAAGTACCGGAGTCATTTTACACATCTGTACTTCTACTTGAGTAAAGGGTTTGTGAAATTTTATCATCTCTGGCAAAAACCGCGTCAGAAAAGAATAAAATTGCTCCTCCCTGACCCTACACTAGATAAGGTTTATAAGCATGATGATGATGCATTTTGCTGTTTTGCATGAGGTGTTAAAAACTGGCCTCATGATAAGCAGCATGTGAAGTGTTTGATTATCTCTCATCTGACTCTCTCCAGTGAATGTTATGTCATGTCATCAGGCCCGGATTGGCTAATCGGGAGGACCGGGAGAATTCCCGGTGGGCCGGTCCGTTTTTTGGCCGCGAGGGCCGGTGTCCCTAGCTGCAGAATCTGTTGCTCTCAGCAGTCACACTTTTTAAATTTATTTATTTACTTGACCACAGCCTTTTTATTCATTATTTTACCGCAACTCTTCCCCATTAATCTATTTTAATGATTATAAAATTCAGTTGTGTCTCCACTCCGAACACAGCTATTGTGGTCCAGCGGTTAGCACGTTAGATTAAGACGCCACGGACCCGGGTTCGATCCTCGTTAGAGTAACTTTTTGTTTTCATTTTTATTGTTAAGACATATAATACTGTTAGGGTTGTTGAACATTTAAAGTTCTAAAGCAGCTGTTTTCTCAAAAAAAAAAGACGTGATAGTGTCATTAGAAACTGATTTGGAAATGACCTTATTTTAATATAGTCAGTAGTGAACTGAGGTGGGCCGGTCTGAGGCTTGAAACTCCAGGGCTGAAAAGGTGTCCCACTCCGGCCCTGCATGTCATGTCAGTCTGACGGATGTAAGAGGAGGACAACACTGACGCATGCACTCAGAATCATTGTTTAGTAACAGATTTTCACCCTTGAGGGGGAGTCGCCTCACTGAGGGAATGAGACCAACCATTATTTACAGAAGAGTTAGACCTCAAGGTGGCTTATGGGATTGAAGTTTGAACCCCTTTTTCTGTCATTTGAATTAAAAAATCAGTACATGGCACTGAAGGGGCGATACTCTAAAACACCAAGAAATCAATAAAAAAATGACCACCATAGGTAATTAAGAAGAAATAGGCAAAGACTGTTTAAAAAAAGCACCAATTAACCTGCCCACTCCTTCCCTAAGCCCAATCAATAGTTTGAAAGCACCAATTAACCCGCCCACCCCCTTCCCTAAACCCAACCGACAGTGTTTTCAAAAGCACCGACTGACCCGCCCATCCCCTTCCCTAAACCCAACCGACAGTGTTTTCAAAAGCACCGATTGACCCCCCACCCCCTTCCCTAAACCCAACCGACAGTGTTTTCAAAAGCACCGACTGACCCGCCCATCCCCTTCCCTAAACCCAACCGACAGTGTTTTCAAAAGCACCGATTGACCCCCCCACCCCCTTCCCTAAACCCAACCGACAGTGTTTTCAAAAGCACCGACTGACCCGCCCATCCCCTTCCCTAAACCCAACCGACAGTGTTTTCAAAAGCACCGATTGACCCACCTACCCCCTTCCCTAAACCCAACCGACAGTGTTTTCAAAAGCACCGACTGACCCGCCCATCCCCTTCCCTAAACCCAACCGACAGTGTTTTCAAAAGCACTGACTGACCCGCCCATCCCCTTCCCTAAACCCAACCGACAGTGTTTTCAAAAGCACCGATTGACCCCCCCACCCCCTTCCCTAAACCCAACCGACAGTGTTTTCAAAAGCACCGATTGACCCCCCCACCCCCTTCCCTAAACCCAACCGACAGTGTTTTCAAAAGCACCGACTGACCCGCCCACCCCCTTCCCTAAACCCAACCGACAGTGTTTTTTAAAAGCACCGACTGACCCCCCCACCCCCTTCCCTAAACCCAACCGACAGTGTTTTCAAAAGCACCGATTGACCCCCCCACCCCCTTCCCTAAACCCAACCGACAGTGTTTTCAAAAGCACCGATTGACCCCCCCACCCCCTTCCCTAAACCCAACCGACAGTGTTTTCAAAAGCACCGACTGACCCCCCCACCCCCTTCCCTAAACCCAACCGACAGTGTTTTCAAAAGCACCGACTGACCCCCCACCCCCTTCCCTAAACCCAACCGACAGTGTTTTCAAAAGCACCGATTGACCCCCCACCCCCTTCCCTAAACCCAACCGACAGTGTTTTCAAAAGCACCGACTGACCCGCCCATCCCCTTCCCTAAACCCAACCGACAGTGTTTTCAAAAGCACTGACTGACCCGCCCATCCCCTTCCCTAAACCCAACCGACAGTGTTTTCAAAAGCACCGATTGACCCCCCCACCCCCTTCCCTAAACCCAATCGACAGTGTTTTCAAAAGCACCGATTGACCCCCCCACCCCCTTCCCTAAACCCAACCGACAGTGTTTTCAAAAGCACCGACTGACCCGCCCATCCCCTTCCCTTTACCCAACCCACAGTGTTTTCAAAAGCACTGACTGACCCGATCGCTCCGTTTTCTAAATCCAACTAATAGTGTTTTCAAAAGCACCGATTGACACGCCAACCATCTTCCCTAAACTTAACTAGAAGTGTTTTGAAAAGCAAGAAATAGAAAAGCAGATTTCACCACGTTTTCAGATTTTACCACATTCTCACTCTGTTATTTACTTGTTTATTTATTTATTTTTTTGCCTTTTGTTTTTGTCTTGCATGCTTTTTTAGAACTGTTCTTTGCTGGACTTGAGCACCATCGTCATGGTCAACTCCTCTCTGCATCTCAAGTCCGCCTACATACATGGTGAGCCACTGGGCAAACTGGTAACAGTGGAAAAGCTGTCCACATGGAGGTAAGCGGTCAGCTGGTAGCATGAAAAGAAACAGAAGCCGTCAGCGGCATCATACGCCTCTGTAGCATTCATTGTAAAGACAAAATGCAGCCATGCATACCTCCGAGTACACAATTCACACTCTCCAGAAATGTATACAGGGGTTCGTTTTCACAAGGAGACTGTGTTGCAATTATTTGTGCATCAGTTATTGCAGTTAATATTAAACAACTTATCCAGCATATGTTTTACACAGCGGATGCCCTTCCAGCTGCAATCCCTCACTGGGAAACATCCATACACACTCATTCACACACACCCTATGGACAATTTTAGCTTACTCAATTCACCTATAGAGCAGGTGTTTGGACTGTGGGGGAAACCGGAGCACTCAGGAAACCCACGCAAACACGGGGAGAACATGCAAACTCCACACAGAAATGCCAACTGAGTCGAGGCGCCACTGCATCGCCCAAAGATTATACTTATACAGGCTTATTAAAACTGCTCATAAAAGCTGTTTATTCCATATAGTGATGCCTCTCCTCCATTGACTTCTAATAAAACAAAACAGCGTCTGGTCCCCTTCCTCACAAACTTGCGTTGACGTTAGCTGTTACAAAGCTGTTTGATTTTTTTTTTTTAGTGTATAGTGTGCGTTTAGTATTTTGCTGTTGTAACAGAAACCCGTGTTTGGATGGTTATTTTGGTTGAATCTGATCTAGATCAGCATCTGGTTTACACGTTTGACGATGACATGATCAAACATGCACAGCAGAATGTTTCTGTCTCCTCTGGGCCCGTTTCTCTCCTCAGTTTATAAAGTCAGACTGATGGAGCACAGTTCGGCTGGTGCCAGCGGCTTATGTGACATCTGTAGGCCAAGTGACAGAGAAATCAGCTTGTCACATCCGTCCAACCTGAAGCAGTCTGACAGCGGAGCCCGAATTAGGACCGTCTCTTCTGCCCGAGAACATGTGGGACTTAATTAGGAGCCATTAAGAAGCGTGTGATTGTGAGTGTAAGCTGGTCAATAATGCCACGGGGACAGCTGATGCTCGGTGACCCTGAAACACCTCTGGTTTTAAGAGCATTCTTAATACAATCACCGATAAACTCTTTACTGTCAGTAACCCTTATTTTTACCTGGGGACATTATTGTTGTTCTGGTTGTCAAAAAGTCGTTCATTCCTGTAGAATGAACACATAATACACATGAGCAGGCGTGACCTGGTCAAATCAGGTTTTGGTAGTTTATAAATGATAACTTTATCGTTCACACAAACTTGCACTGTTGTTTTTGCACGTCTACTGGTCCTCGTGTAGTCCAAACAGTCCTTGAGGGCCGGTGTCCTGCAAAGTTTACTTCCAACCCCAATCAGACACCGCCGGCCTAGCTAATCAAGCTCTTACTGGGCTTTCTAGAAACATCCTTGCAGGTGTGTTGAAGCAAGCTGGAGCTAAAAAAAAGTATTTGGTTACACTTTATAATAACTACACTCTATAAATCATTTACTAAGCATTAGCATCAAGTGCAGGGGTGGGCAAACTCGGTCCTGGAGGGCCGGTGTCCTGCACAGTTTAGCTCCAACCCTAATCAAACACACCTGCTTATAGATTTCTTGTGATCTTAAAGACACAGATTAGTATGCTCAGGTGTGTTTGACTAGTGTTGAGACAAAACTCTGCAGGGACACCGGCCCTCGAGGATCAAGTTTGCCCATCCTTGATCTAGTGAATTCGTTATCTGTTAAGCATTAACTCTATATTAGTAAGCGTTAGTAAGCAGTTTATAACTGCAGCTACAAATGCTCTATTCTTGACTTATAAGCACCTATATAATGTTTAATAATTGAACTTTCATACTTGGTTAATGATTTATTTTTCATTACTAAATTAAGTATTGCGTTGTTTACAAACCAGTTGTATTTAAGAGTAGTTGAGGGTTTTTAGGATCATTCAGAATGAGTTAGTAAATGATTAATAAACTATTGAAATCAACGTTTAATTATCTTATTATTCAGGCAAATACTAATAGTTAACTAATTTGTTAATAAATGCTTTATTAACTCAACTTCACACAGTTTTGTGACCTAATCTAAAGTGAGGACCATTTATGCTCCATAAATCCCTTATTAATGACTATTAAAGGCTCAGAATCAAATGAACATTAATCTTTGCAATCTTATCTAAAAAGTAAAATTACAGTAAAGTTTAAACATTGCTGAATAACAGGAGTGTCAAAATACGACATAAAACTGGGGTCCGTTCTTCGTACCTCGCTTAAATGATCTAAGATGATTTGGCAGATCCTGGATCTTTAATCTTGATAACTGATCTCTCGCTAATTTGGTTCTTCAAACGAGTTTGCGAATCAGCCTGGATAAACTGATCTGAGATCGCTGCGTGTGTTGTGAAGGACAGATCTATCGATCCTCAAAATCATGATCAGCAATGCAACGATTGGCTGACGGCACATCAGCGTAATGACATCATCTGATTAATATTCAATTATCCATGTGAGCAAAATTACATCAAATTAGCAGAAAACAACTTGTTTAATATGACACGCAATAATCTTCCACATTTGTTGTGAGCTGCAGGCTTTACACTTTCATGTGTCAAGAGTATTCATCATGTATTTCAATGCATATCAATGTACTTAGTTCTACATTTAGAGAAGATTTTCTTTATTATAGTAGGTGTTTTTTAATCGGTGTAAAGAATAACTGGTTGTTTACAAAAGCATTTTGATATTGGTAAAGGCGTCTGCAACTTTTGTGAAGCATCAAATCACTGGCATAACTATCAAAACATGTTCATGACTGCATAAATGTATTATTGCTTTAAAAAAGTCACATATTGTGCATTTCTATTATACACAATTTGTACTAAAGCGATCTAAAAAGTTCATATCAATAAGTTTTCTCTTTGCACCACCAGATGGCAGTACTTTCATTTCGAGGGTGCAGATTGCATAAGTTTTATTAATATGTATAACTTAGTTTATTTTATTAATGACTATAACTTTATATATATATATAATTAAATATATGTACCATTTTCCCAAGTGTATATAACTACTACTGTAAGAAAATATCAGAATTCAGAACACGCTTTCTGTATTATCTTTGCTTGAACTAAGCCGATCTAATCCTGCTTATATGATTTGAACCTGCTCCCGATCAGGTTTGACCTAGCAGAACTGTTGCTATGACAACAACTCTCAGATCAACTTTGAAGAACGCAACGATCCTGGATCATGTCAAATCGTCAATATCCAAATCCAGCTAACTGAGTAATCCACGTACGAAGAACTGACCCCTGGATAAAACAACGACAACAACAACAACAATATAATAATTTAACAATACAATAAGATGCCATGTTTGAACTCTACAGTGATTTTATTTTAGATCAGGTTGCAAACATTTATTTTTCATTTGAAGTGCAGTTTCATTAGTGTATCTTTAAACGAATAGGAATGAATAATGTCATTTTTCCTGTTTAGAATTTAACTGAACCTTTATTTGTCATTTATAAAGGGTTTATAAAGCATGAATAGTCCTCACTTTAGATTAGGTCACAAAACTGCATGAAGTTGAGTTAATAAAGCAGTTATTAACATACATAGTAACCATTACTATATGCCTGAATAATAAGATTTATAAACGTTGATTTCAATAGTTTATTAATCATTTAATAACTCATTCTGAATGACCCTAAAATCCCTCAACTACTCTTAAATACAACTGGTTTGTAAATAATGCAATACTTAATTTAGTATTGAAAAATAAATCATTAACAAAGTATGAAAGTACAATTATTAAACACAATTTAAACATGTTTGTAAATCAGGAATAGAGCAGTTGTAGCTGCAGTTATAAACTGTTTACTAACGTTTATTAATGTAGAGTTAATGCTTAACAGATAACGAATTCACTATTTGCTAATGCTTAGTAAATGATTTATAATGTGTAGTTATTATAAAGTGTTACCAAGTTGGGTAAAGTTCCCTTGAAGGGGAATGTTTTAGCTTACATGTGTAATCATGGATCTCATGTTTACTCATGGAGAGAGAATGAATAGCTGCATCCCATTGCCATACTCCCTGCATGCCTGTAATCAACATGCATTGACATTTCAGGTAGAGTGATTTGTAGTCTCCTGGTTATGTTGTGACATCCCAGCCACTCCAGTGAACAGATTTTACACATGCATTTCCAAAATATCAGCATTTCCAATGCAGTATCTTGTTACTTCACATGGAATGGCTACATGCATATCCTGAGATGCTTTTTTTTTCATGTGATGCAAGAAACTTCAATGCACACATGATGAATTATAAGCACGTCAATCTGTCCTTCAATGGCCACTATTGGTTCACTGCAAACAAGCACTCTGAATGCCTTTCCAGCCTTTCAGATCGGGTGGCGTGTGATGTTGCTGTGTTTGTGATCCTGAAGGCTTTTATTAGAGCTGTCAATGACTGATTGGTCAAGTTAATTAAAGCTCTACACTGTTCATTACTGACCTGATCGATGTCTATGCTTTCCGTCACTCTCTTTTCCCTCACAGAAGCTGCATTTCTCGGGTCCTCTGTGTGAAAATGTCTTCATTCACAAGCCGTTAGTGTATTACAGCAGCTGCAGGCTTGCATTTGCAGTATTCAGAGGTCTGCCATGTTCTCCAGCCATTTATGTGAAGACGGCATTGAGTTTTCACCCTCAGGGAAGGACAAGTAGCTTGTGCTGATCAAAACAGAATCACAGTCTGATTGCCTTTAAAGTGTTGGATTCTCAATCAAATGCTGTTCATAATGTGGAAAAGAAGTGAAGCAAAATCAGTCATTGATGAGATCCTAATGTGGTTTAATTGTTCATGTTTCAGAAATGTACATGTCTCTGCCGTACAGACTTTTTGATGCACATGTATGCTCTCCAATGCATATTCACTGCTTTTGCACTTGCAGATAGCATATGAATGTGGGCCATTTTAGGCAGTTATGCGGCTTTAGTGGAATTCTTTCGGCCTAGACAAAATGAATGTGAGCCTGAAGTGGCCCACCTGTACAATATCAAAGCGGGGCCAAAGATTTAAATTCATATATGGGCCATTTAAGGCAAAGATTTGGCACTTATGGGAAAATGTAATCTGAATGTGAACCCAATATGGCCCATGTGAAAAATGATAAATTTGGCCCAAATGACAGAGGACACTGTTGGCAAAAATGTGGCATAGTCATTTTAGGGTAATCTGGGTCTAAACCTAAAGTGGCTCACACAAGTGCAAATGTGACCCAGTTATCTTATCTTAAGACAAATGTGGGCCTCTTTTGGCAAATATTTGGCACAGTTAGCTCTGGCTATTGTGGCTGTGAGCCTAATGTGGCCCAGAGAAAATATGGCAAATGTGGCCCAGTTATCTTAAAACAACTGTGGGCCACTTCTGGCAAATATTCGGCTCAGTAAACTCAGGCTAATGCGGCTGTGAGCCTATAGTGGCCCAGAGAAGATATTGAAAATTTGGCCCAGTTATCTTAAAACAACTGTGGGCCACTTCTGGCAAATAGTCGGCACAGTAAACTCTGGCTAATGTGGCTGTGAGCCTTATGTGGCCCAGAGAATATATGGAAAATGTGGCTCAGTTATCTTAAAAAATATGTGGGCCACTTTTTGCGAAATATTCGTCAAAGTTAGCTCTGGCTAATGTGGCTGTGAGCCTAAATTGGCCCAGAGGAGATAAGGTAAATGTGGCCCAGTTATCTTAAAACATATGTGGGCCATTTTTTGGCGAATATTCGGCACAATAAGCTATGGCCAATGTATATTTGAGCCTATAGTAGCCCAGAGAAGCTATGGCAAATGTGGCCCAGTAATTCCAAAACAAATGTGGGCCACTTTTGGCAAATATTTGGCACAGTTAGCTCTGGCTAATGTGGCTGTGAGCCTAAAGTGGCCTAGAGAAGATAAGGCAAATGTGGCCCAGTTATCTTAAAGCATATGTGGACCACATTGACTAAAGTCACCATCATGAAGAAAAGTGTTTGCTTTAGTTGGGCTCATAGCCCTGAACCTCTTAATATACATTTTCTTTTGGGCTGCTGTAACTTTTAAGAACTTTGCTTGAAAAGTTTGCTCATTACAGCAAACAAAATGAAGTGAGGCACAACCTGCGATGAAATAATATAATTCACTGATGTTTGCCAATGTTTAATCCATTATTAGTAGTAATAGGCCAGATCTGGGCCAGAACAAAAGCAAACTGTGGCCCAGAATAGGGTCAGTTCTGGTTCATTTGGTTGAATTCTGGCTGATATGTGGTATTGCTTTGGCTTATTTGTGGCCCAGATCTGACAAACAGGAGTGGACTACTCTAGAGCCATCATTCCATTCAGTATGTGGTCCAGATGTAAGTGTCTGGTGTGGACCGGATTTGAGCCAGAATAAAAGCAAACTGTGGCCCAGAATAGGGTCAGTTCTGGTTCATTTGATTGAATTCTGGCTGATGTGTGATATTGCGATTGGCTTAATTGTGGCCCAGATCTGACAAACAGGAGCGGACCGCCCGAGTGCCATCAGTCCATGCGGTATGTGGGCCGGATGTAAGTGTCTGGTGTGGGCCGGATTTGAGCCACATGGATTTTGCTAGCTGTGTTCTCATTTATTCATTTTCGTTTTGGCTTAGTCCCTTTATTAATCTGGGGTCGCCACAGCGGAATGAACCGCCAACTCATCCAGCATATGTTTTATGCAGCGGATGCCCTTCCAGCTGCAACCCATCTCTGGGAAACAAAACATGAACTCGTATGTCACAAATGTAGCTGTAGTATTTACTTCTGTGCATCCGATTTCGCATTCAGGTTTACTTTAATTCGGACTAAGCAGTGTCTTTCAGAAGGTTGTAGGCTGTTTTCTATTGTTAGTTTAGTTTGGTCATGTCCTCATGTCCGTCTCGGTCATATAGTGGACTCATCTGTGTACAGAAAAACCTTATCTGGCAGAATTGAAGAGTAAATGAGCAGCAGCAGGTATAGCTCTCGGCTCTGAAGCCTGATCCCATCGGTGTCTGTACGCTTTTATCTTTTCGAGTGTCCGTCTCTGAGGAGTCTCTTCACACATGGATGCTTATTTTAAAAGCTTGAAGCTCCCGACAAACAGAGGCCCATGTTCAGATACCTTCTTCTGACCCGGGGAGAGTTTATCAATGGATTCCCTCATGACCCTTATATGTGCTAAAAGACCCCGAGCTCTCGCCGACACTAAAGGCCCATTCACACCAACAACCCAAACTACCGTATAAAGATAACTACAGAAGCTCTACAAGGAAGCTGATTTAAAATGATAGCAAACTGTTTTGAGCTTTGAGATGATTAATCAATCCAATAAGATTTAGTTGCAGTCATCTGTCGTCATTAATTCATTTTTAAATAAAACAAATTGAGATTAATGCCAGAACTGATTAATAGGATCTACAATAAATCAGAATGTTGCCATAATACCGTGGAAGTGGTGAACCATATATTAGTCCCTCCAGAAGTCCAATGGTTTTTGAGGTAAAGATTTAGATTTATTTGTATTGCATTGTAGACAATACAACAGCACATAATTTATTAGGACAGTCAAGCATTTATCCCTTTGTAATGTTGTCATTGCTTTTTACAACACTTTAAAGGCATTTAGGGACTAAAGAGACCAAATGAGGAAGTGTCATAGGTGTCATTTTGTCTCATTCATCCTGTAAACAAGTCTTAAAATGGGCAACAGTGCAGCGGTCTTCATTATTGTATTTTGCACTTCAAAGTGCGCCACACATTCTCTATTGGAGACAGGTCGGGACTGCAGGCAGGCCAGTTAAGTACCTGTATTCTCTTCCTCCGCAGCAGGACTCTGTAATGTGTGCAGAATGTGGATATGCATTGTCCTGTTAAAATATGCATGGGCATCCCTGGAAAAAGAGGCAGCATATTGTGCTTTAAAATCTCTATGTACTGTTCAGCATTAATGGTGCCATCACAGATGCCAAGGGCCCTGACACAACCCCATACCATGACAGACCTGGCTTTTGGACTTGTTCAGTTTGAATGAGCTTTTTTATCTTTGGTCCGGAGCACACGTCATCCATTCTCCCCCAAAATACCTGAAGTACTGATTCATCTGAGCCAGGGCCGGTGCATCCATAGAGACGACCTAGGCGACCGCCTAGTGTGGTAGAATATAAAGGGCGGTGTCTGCGAAACTACCCTCACCACTCGCACCCTCAGTTATATCCGCATCTAGTGCAGTACAATAGAGAGGGCGGTGTCCACGACACTACCCTCACCACCCGCGCCCTCAGTTATATCCGTGTCTAGTGTGGTAGAACAGAGAGGGCGGCGTCCACGACACTCCCCTCACCACCCGCACCCTCAGTTATATCCGCATCTAGTGCGGTAGAATAGTGAGGGCGGTGTCCACGACACTCCCCTCACCACCCGCGCCCTCAGTTATATCCGCATCTAGTGCAGTACAATAGAGAGGGTGGCGTCCGCGACACTACCCTCACCACCTGCGCCCTTAGTTATATCCGTGTCTAGTGAGGTAGAATAGAGAGGGCGGTGTCCACGACACTCCCCTCACCACCCGCGCCCTTAGTTATATCCGCATCTAGTGCAGTACAATAGAGAGGGTGGCGTCCGCGACACTACCCTCACCACCTGCGCCCTCAGTTATATCCGTGTCTAGTGAGGTAGAATAGAGAGGGCGGTGTCCACGACACTACCCTCACCACCCGCGCCCTTAGTTATATCCGCATCTAGTGCAGTACAATAGAGAGGGCGGTGTCCACGACACTACCCTCACCACCCGCGCCCTCAGTTATATCCGTGTCTAGTGTGGTAGAACAGAGAGGGCGGCGTCCACGACACTACCCTCACCACCCGCACCCTTAGTTATATCCGCATCTAGTGCAGTACAATAGAGAGGGCGGTGTTTGGTTTGGTTATTTATACTTGGTTAGGAGTAGTCTGATTGGTGGTTCGTACATTAGCTTGACTCGGGGCCAGCCGTGTCAATCATAAGCGCGTGATCCTCTCGAAATTAGTTTATGAATAAACTTCACAAAAACTGCTTTCATTCATTCATTTTCTTGTCGGCTTAGTCACTTTATTAATCCTGGGTCGCCACAGTGGAATGAACCGCCAACTTATCCAGCACATTTTCATGCAGCGGATGCCCTTCCAGCCGCAACCCATCTCTGGGAAACAAACACACACACACACATACACTACGGACAATTAAGCCTACTCAATTCACCTGTACCGCATGTCTTTGGACTGTGGGGGAAACCGGAGCACCCGGAGGAAACCCACGCGAACGCAGGGAGAACATGCAAACTGCTTTTATTCTAGCCGAAATAAAACAAATAAGACTTTCTTCAGAAGAAAAAACATTAGAGGAAATACTGTTTTGGAAACAAAATATGTAAAAATTCACAGCAGGGTGAATAATTTTGTCTGTACTCTAATTTTAACCGTATATCCATTAAAATAAAAGTATGGTCACAGAACATCTTTAGGAATAGAAAGATAATACATTTAAATTCAATCAAGTTATTGAAAAAAAAAACTACAAAATTACAATCTAAATTATTTTTTGACGTTTTGTTTGATTTTTTTTATTCTTTTTATTAACATTAATTTAGAATTAAAGGGCCATGTACGTAAAAGAAAAGCAAGTGGAAGCATTTTTATGTTACATATACACAGATATTATTGTAAAGCATCCTGTAGAAAACATGACTTGCCTAATTACCCTGACTTCACCCTAATTACCTTAAAATGTCACTTTAAGCTGTATAGAAGGGTCTTGAAGAATATCTAGTCTAATATTAATTACTGTCATCATGGCAAAGAGAAAATAAATAAGGTATTAGAGATGAGTTATTAAACTATTATGATTAGAAATGTGCTAAAGAAAGTGGCCTTTCTTTTAAACAGAAATTGAGGGGAAAATATATGGAAGGGCAAATAATTCTGACTTCAACTGAATACATCAGTTCTTGTTTGACGTCTGCCTTAAACACGCAAGCAACCTCTCATCAATCCAGATGAATAAATAGTGGGCAATTGAATCTGACAATAGTGTATGGAAAATCAATGGTGTGTGTGTGTGTGTGTGTGTGTGTGTGTGTGTGTGTGTGTGTGTGTGTGAGCGCTCATGCTGATAGTAAGTCCAGCAGAAACTGAAGCTCCACCTCATTGTCGGATTACAGCACAGCCGGAGCCGCTCGCTTTCAAAACCTCCCATAAATACATGAACACACACACTGCGCTCATGTCCACAGACGCCGCGGGCTCACACACACACACACTGCAGGTAAACGCTTGCATTCATTCTGCTCCATTATAGGAACTTATGTGTTATGTGACTAATATTTTCATGCACTTTATGTTAGACATGTTCTGTGGGATTTTCCCATGTGACCTTGTTTATGTTGATATGTTCTGTCAGCTGTTTTTATGAGACTTTGTTTATGTTATATATTTATGCACTTTATGTTGGGCGTGTCCTGTAAGGTTTTTTTATTTTTTTTGCAGTTATAGGAAGGAGCTCTGTAGGATTTTTGCACGACTTTATAATTTTATGCACTTCATGTTACAGATTTTCTGTAGGATTTTACTAAATGACTTTTTATTTTACATGTGTTCTGTAGGCTTTCATCAATTTTTTATTTATTTTAGGCACTTAATTTTAGACATTTTTCTGTTGGATCTTATGTGATGTTAAATATTTGTTTGCACTTTGCTCGACATGTTTTGTAGGATTTTTGTATGTAAAGTAAAGTAAAGTAAAGTAAAGAACTTTTATTGTCATTGTAGTTGTACAACGAAATTTGTTTGGTAACTCACAGAGACCAGCAGCAACATAAAAAGAGAGAAAACAAACAATAGACATAATACTAAAATATAAGAGGCAAGATAAAGTATACTAAATGTAATAAGTCACATATGTGACTTTATTTATATTTTTGCAATTGGGAAGGAGTTTTTTTGGCCATTTCTTACGTGTCTGTAGGCTTTAGTCATGTGACTTTTTATTTTATGCACATAATTTTAGACATTTACAGTTGGATCTTGTCTTAAGCACTTTATGTTAGATTTGTTCTCTAGGATTTTTGTATGGGATCTTTTTTTCTTGCACTTTATATTAGACGTGTTCTGTGGGCTTTTATTATGTGACTTTTTATTTTATGCACATAATTTTAGACATTTTCTGTAGGATCTTCTTATGTGATGCTATATATTTGTTTGCACTTTATGTTCGACATGTTCTGTAGGGTTTTTGTATGTGACCTTATTTATATTTTTGCAATAGGAAGGAATTTTGTGGCCATTTCTTTTGTGACTTTTTTTCCACTTAATGTTTGACATTTTCTGTAGGATTTTATTATGTGACTTTTTATTTTATGCACTTTATTTTAGACATTTTATGCAGGATTTTTGTATGTGACTATATCTTTAAGCACTTTATGTTAGATGTGTTCTAGGATTTTTGAATAGGACCTTTTTTTGCACTTTATATTAGACGTGTTCTGTAGGCTTTTATTATGTGACTTTTTATTTTCTGTACTTTATTTTAGAAATTTTCTGTAAAATTTTTGTATGTGTTGAAGCACTTCCTGTTAGACGTGTTCTGTAGGCTTTTATTATGTGACTATATTTTTAAGCACTTTATGTTAGATGTGTTTTAGGATTTTTGAATGGGATCTTTTTTTCTTGCACTTTATATTAGACGTGTTCTGTAGAATCTTCTTGTGTTCTGTTATATATTTATTTGCACTTTGTTCTACATGTTCTGTAAAATTTTTGTGTGTGACCTTATATATTTCTTTGCAATTATGGGAAGGAATTTTGTGGGCATTTCATTTCTCTGTGACATTATTTTGTTGTACTTTATACTAGATGTGTTTTGTGGGATTTTCTTATGTGACTTTTTATTTTGCACTTTATTTTAGACAATTTCTTTAGGCTTTTATTATTTGACTTTTTATTTTATGCCATTTATATTAGACGTGTTCTGTAGGCTTTAATTATTGGATTTTTTATTTTATGCACTTAACTTTAGACATTTTCTGTAGGCTTTTCTTAATTGACGTTTTATTTTACACTTCATTTTAGACATTTTCTGTAGGATTTTCGTATGGGACATTTTTTTGCACTTTATTTTAGACATTTTCTGTAGGCTTTTATAATGTGACTTTATTTTAGGCACTTTATATTAGACGTGTTCTGTAGGCTTTTATTATGTGACTTTTTATTTTATGCACTTAATTTTAGACATTTACAGTTGGATCTTCTTATGTGATGCTATATATTTGTTTGCACTTATGTGACCTTATTTATTTTTTGCAATAATAGAAAGAATTTTGTGGCCATTTCTTATGTCACAATTTTTTTTTTGCACTTTATTTTAGACATTTTCCATAGGCTTTTATTATATGACTTTTTATTTTATGCACTTAATTCTAGACATTTTCTGTTGGTTCTTCTTCTGTGATGCTATATATTTGTTTGCACTTTATATTCGACGTGTTCTGTAGAATCCTCTTATGTGACTTTATATTTTTGCAATTGTAGGAAGGAACTTTTGTTGGCATTTCTAATGTGACTTTTGTGCTTAATTGCACAAAATAGTCACATTAGAAATTTTAGTTATGTTCTGTTGGATTTCCTTATGTGACTTTATTTTGATGCATTATGTTGGATATCTTCTGTAGCATTTACTTATGTGATGTTATATATTTTTACATTTCATGTTTGACATGTTCTGTAGGTTTTTATTATAACACTTTTTTATTTTATGCACTTTATTTTAGACATTTTCTGTAGGATTTTCATATGTCACTATTTTTTAGGCACTTTATGTTCTGTGGCACTTTCTTATGTGATGTTATATTTGTGCACTTCATATTAGACATAAAGTGCATAAAAACATTTAATGATTTTAGTCTTCTTTTAAAGCATTTGTAATAGAATCTGACAGAAATTAAGCAATTAATATAGTAGCTGTCCTTTTCTCGCTTTACATTCTGCTCAATTAGGGTGATAATTAATAATTGGGGCCTTTTTAAAATACTATTTTAAGTACTTTACCTTATTGGGAAGGCCGGTGAGAAGTCTATTACAGTTATCCATTCTGCTGCTGATAAAAGCATGAACAAGTCCTCACTGGAAACAAAGCATTTAATTTGTGCAATGTTTTTGAGATGATAGTATGCTGATTAACTGACTGCTTTGACCCGACTACTGAAACTTAGATGTGACTCCAGAGTCACACCCAGATTCTTGACCTTATTTTCTGTTGTTTGACCTTTAGTGCCAAGGTACGCATTCACCTTGAGAACCTCATCTCAGTTCCCAAACGCAATGACTTCAGTTTTCTCTTTGTTTAACTGAAGAAAGTTTGGGCACATCATTATTGCCCCACTGTTGGTTCAGCGTGCCCTTAATAAAAGTGCATTTTGGTGTTTTCATGTGGACGGAGATTTAAAATAAAATAAAAAAACTCTTTATAAAGATCCTCATGTTCGTGTGGACATAGCCTAAGACACCCCTGCGCCACTTCCGGCTAATTAGATGCTCTCACTATATACAAGTCTTCTTTTCCAACTTTTCAAGGTTAAAAGTTGTTGGTGGAAAGGTCAAGCTCTTATAATGCATTCAAAAGCAGAAATAAACCGAGAAAAAATACGGAAAAATGCTAATTTATGGATATTTTTTACAGTGTGTAAATGTACTGTGCATATTTATTTTGTGCATGAGAAAATGTTTATTTAAATAAATATTAATATATATGTAAATGTTTTGTTTTTGTTTGTATTTAGGATATTATTTATTTATTTATTTATTTATTTATTTATTTATTTATATTTTTAATATATTTTACATTATGGACATCACATCACGGTGGTGCAGTGGGTAGCATGATCGCCTCATAGCAAGAAGGTCGCTGATTTGAGCCTCGGCTGGTCCAGTTGGCATTTCTATGTGGCGTTTGCATGTTCTCCCCGTGTTGGTGTGGGTTTCCTCCGGGTGCTCTGGTTTCCCCCACAGCCCAAACATCTGAACTGTAGGGGAATTGGGTAGGCTGAATTATCCATAGTGTATGAGTGCGAATGATAGCATATGGATGTTTTCCAGTGATGGGTTGCAGCTGGAAGGGCATCCACTGTGTAAAACAAATGTTTGAAATGATTAAAACAATTTGGTGTAGTGATATGGGTCGCCTCACAGCAAGAAGGTCGATGGTTCGAGTCCTGGCTGGGTCAGTTGGCATTTCTATGTGGAGTTTGCATGTTCTCCCCCTGTTGGCGTGGGTTTCCTCCGGGTGCTCCGGTTTCCCCCACAGGCCAAACACATGCGCTATAGGGGAATTGATAAACTAAATTGTGTCATAGTGTATGTATTCACACAGACAGTGTAAGTGAATGTGAGAGTGTATGGGTGTTTCCCAGTCATGGGTTGCAGATGGAAGGGCAGCCGCTGTGTAAAACATATGCTGGAACAGTTGCCGGCTGTGAAATAGAACCTCAGCCAAATGAAAATCAGTGATTGATATGGAAATGTAATGAGGTCAAAACCAGTCTGGATCCACTTAAGCTGTGCGTTTAGTTCAACTGCATACGTTCAAATGCTCATCAGCCAATCAGAATCCAGCATTCAGCAGGCCCATGTGAGTCATTGAAAAGTGTGTCTGAAGTGTTCAAAGAGTGTTAAGGATCAGCGTCACCTTTTGGTGAATCTGCAGACAGAAGCTTAAACATTCACACTGAACCAGAGCCTTGAACTCGCATGACTCTGTCGATGGTCTTGATCACATTAACATTAAATAAATAAATTAATAAAGATAAATCCTCTTATAGCACCTACACAGATGGGTCAGGGCTCGCTGAAAGGACATTTAATCACTCTCTCGGGCTTAATTACTTCCTTTAATCGTGAAGGCTCATTGTCTGTGCCCTTTTTAAATCAATTATAAATCTTTTCCCGTGTAATAGATTTTGTAATTTTATG
The DNA here is from genome assembly GCF_052040795.2 of Danio rerio. Classification (NCBI taxonomy): domain Eukaryota; kingdom Metazoa; phylum Chordata; class Actinopteri; order Cypriniformes; family Danionidae; genus Danio; species Danio rerio. Next base: position 1,533,335 of record NC_141030.1, on the reverse strand, counting down.
GATGGTTACATGGTGTCATAACTTAATATAATTTCTGTTTTTTTTGTTTTGGTCAAATAAAAGCAGCCCTGATTGAGCAGAAGCAACTTCTTTCTGAGAACCAGGAAACGTATTTTGCATAAATCTCTATTTACTCTGGATTTAAGGGGTTAGTTCACCCAAAAGTGAATATTTCCTGTTAATTTGCTCACCCAAGATCATACCTGTCAACACTGGGATGTGAAAATAAGGGATATGCCCACCATAATAACAGACCCCCCCCCCCTCCTCCCTCCTCCTTTAAAAAAAACCCTAAATTACTAAATATGTCATTTGGAGCTGTTTCATTGTAAATAAACAGTTTAATGGTCAGTAATAGGTTTTATTATTATTATTATTATTATTATTATTATTATTTACAAAAGAAAAATAAATATACATTAGCAGCAAATACATTAGCAAACAGTTCAGCTCAGTAAAATTCATTCATTCATTCATTTTCTTGTCGGCTTAGTCCCTTTATTAATCCGGGGTCGCCACAGCGGAATGAACCGCCAACTTATCCAACAAGTTTTTACACAGTGGATGCCCTTCCAGCTGCAACCCATCTCTGGGAAACATCCATCACACACACTCATACACTACGGACAATTTAGCCTACCCAATTCACCTGTACTGCATGTCTTTGGACTGTGGGGGACACAGGAGCACCAGGAGGAAACCCACACGAAGGCAGGGAGAACATGCAAACTCCACACAGAAACACCAACTGATATATGTATATATATAAATATATAAATGTATATATATATATATATATATATATATATATATATATATATATATATATATATATATATATATATATATATATATATATATATATATATATATATATGTGTATATATGTATATGTATGTATGTGTGTGTGTGTCTTAGTGAGCTTCTAGACAAAAGTGGGTCAGGGCAATGTCATTACAACAGACGTCATCTCAGCAGTCTCTCTTGACGTCTGTGTCCTGCAGTGTTTGCAGATATTGAACATATATAAATCTCACTATATGAACCGATTGATAAACTGTCCCGTGGCTCTGAGGATTGATTATTTCCACCGAACAGCTCCTGTCTGGAGGTGTGGATAAACGTGTCCTCTGAAGAACCCTGCGCTCAGCTGGACATCTGAACCGTCATCTCAGAAAACATCAAATCTGAGGGATGGTTGTTGGGGGTGATAATGTTCATTTCATTCATTTTCCTTCAGCTTAGTCGCTTAATCTCGGGTCGCCACAGCAGAATGAACCACCAACTATTCCAGCATGTGTTTTATGCAGCGGATGCCCTTCCAGCCGCAACCCAGTACTGGGAAACACCCATACACACTCCTACACACACACACACACACACACACTCATACACTGCGGCAAATTAAATGATTCAATTCATCCATAGCCAGGGGCCGATTTAACCAGTGAGGTAAGCGGCAGCTTAGATTTCCTGGGGCCCCAATACATATCTAGAAGTATAAATTATACCTATAAACTATATATAACATCGTTTTCTATCAAATTTTGTATAGTGAGAGTCAAACAAATACATTTTTTAGATAATTAAATATTATTTAACACACACTAAAATATAATGTTATTATAATAACGAAAAGTTTTGTAATAATAATATTAAAAAATTAAATATAATATAATATATATATATATATATATATATATATATATATATATATATATATATATATATATATATATATATATATATATATATATATATATATTGGTGGTGGTTTGAGTCCTATCTAGACCCGTTGGCATTTCTGTGTGGAGTTTGCATGTTCTCCCCGTGTTGGCGTGGGTTTCCTCCGGGTGCTCCGGTTTCCCCCACAGTCCAAACACATGCGCTATAGGGTAATTGGGTAGGCTAAATTGGTCGTAATGTATGTGTCTGAATGAGAGTGTGTGGGTGTTTTCCAGTGATGGGTTGCAGCTGGAAGGGCATCCACTGCGTAAAAAATATGTTGGATAAGTTGGCAGTTCATTTCGCAGTGGTGACCCATGATTAATAAAGGAACTAAGATAAAAAGAGAATTCACACGGGGCGTCAGCGTCAACGCTTCAAATTCACTTTGAATAGGTGACGTCAGGCGTTGCCGAACTGCATTGTAGATCCGTCTGCGCCATTTGGAGGCTGTGCTCGCTGGAAAAGCTGGGACTTGCTCAACTTTTCAAGCGGCGACGGACGCGTCAGCCAATCAGATCACTGTATGCAAATACACCAGCTCAGACTGTGGACTATTGCTGACTAATTTCATTGGCTGACGCTGCTATGACAATTGCGTCAGCCCCAACTTCAGACACGCCCTCTGTCAATAGTTGACGCTGAAGCCCTGTGTGAATGGGGCAATACTGTGATGCTGCAGTGCTAGCCATTGAGCCACCATGCCGCTAAATATAGCTTTATAAAAGTAAAAAATCTCTTTCTCTCTCTCTAATAACGCAATGGTTCATGCATTTTTGCCCAGATTAAGATCTAAATATACTACCGTTCAAAGTAAATGAACATTGATCCACCAGGGGATCATTTTCTCCCTACTAATTACAAACACAAGCAAAATAAACACTCAGGATGGACAAAAGGGAGTTAAAAATAAATGTAAATCAGTCCGAACACACTATACAGCATTCACAGTAAAACTAGGGATATTTTGAGATCTCTTTGGGTAACCCTGTGTTTAGTCTCTGAATATTGTTTCATAACATTTAATATTAGACATGAGCTGATCAAATGAACCTGAGAGAAGCGCCGTAAGTTCACCCGCACTCATCAACTCGTCACATCCAGCATGTGATTCGCTCATATTTGCTCTCGTTCTTTTTTAAAGTGTTTTCTTCGGCGTGTGTTATTGCTTCGTCCGTATCTCTGGAGCTGGAGGCGCTTGTGCGTGTGCAGGAAGACAGAACAGAGCATGCTCTTATTTCTCTTAAGCCTCTGCATCACATGCGCTGCAGTGCAACAGATAAGAGCTCAAAACCTAAAACACTGCTGTAAACCCGGCCAGAGATGTGCTTTAACTGCAGAGGTCACGGTGAAGAGGTTCTCCTGGAGGACACGTCTGAACGTAACTCGCTTTTTGCTGATCCTCAGAGGTTAAGAGTGGCAGAAAGAGTACTGAAAAAGCATACTTGAGTAAAAGTAGCATTACTTGCCTAAAAATGTAGTGTGAGTAGAGTAAAAGTACCTGTTGTAAATATTACTCAAAATAGGAGTAAAAGTAGCCCTCATTTACTCATGAGTTGGCCCACACGCAATCTGCGCGTGCAGAATTTTGCAGATTTTCTGCAGATTTCTGCAGATTTTTAGCCCATTATTAATTCTGTTTATTTACTTTTATTTTACTAATTTATTCAGTTTTTAATCTGTAATTTATTACTTTTATTTTATATATTAAGGTTTTAGTTATGATACTCCGCTGGATACTCCCAAAATAATTGCGCAGAAATCCGCAGATTTTTACCAAAATTCTCTGCAGAAATAGCAAAAATCCTCCGCAGATTCCGTCTGGCCCTGCTTATGAGCAGTGAGTAGTGAGTATTCTGCTGTTAAAAGTTAAAGCATTTACATGTAGTTTGTGCATGTGTGTGTAAACGTAACATTCTGTAGTGCATTTAGTTATTGATAAGCAGGCACACAACGTCATAAGACATTTAGGGTGCTTTCACACCTACACTTTTGTTTCGGAACGTGTCTCGTTTGCCCAGTTAGCGCGGTTCGATTGGCATATGTGAACAGGGCAATCGGGCTCTGTTCCGCGCCAAAGAAATCGCTCTGAGATCGCTTGAATGAGGTGGTCTCGGCTCGATTGAAACGAACCCTGGATCGATTCGATTGCAGAGAGAAAGCGATCCGATCCGAGCGCGGTTATATCACAGTGTTTTATGGATATGTAATAGGCTTACGGCTATATGAAGAGAGAATTATGAGTAGGGCGGGAAGTTTCGCGAGTCTCCGGATGCCCGCAAACGAGTGATGATCTCCTGGTAATCTCGCGTCTCCCTCCCGGTCCTCAAATAGGCATCGTCGCGCACCCTTCTCACCCCTCCCCACCGCATCTCTCCTCAGACACGTCGCGCGCACCCTGTCAATCACCACCAAACCACCACCTCTCCTGACAGCTGAGCGGGACGCTGCAAAATAAACCCTGACACTCTGACCAATGTGAGGAGAGTTTACTCGCACGTGACTTGTTTTAGCTCTTTTGGTCCGATTAGAAACTCTGCAGTGTGAAAGCGAACCGCTCCAAGAGCAAAGAGCAACAATGTAACATTTGTAATCTCTGTTTCAGAACAACTGAATCCATTCACAGGTGTGAACGCACCCTAAGACCATTTCAGTCATCATACAGTCAACATCTTCTCATCAGTGACATGCATGTAAACCAGGGGTTGCCCATACTCTATCCTGGAGGGTCGGTGTCCTGCAAAGTTTAGTTCCAATCCCAATTAGACGCACCTGGGCTAGATAATCAATCTCATACTAGGCTTTCTAGAAACATCCGTGCAGGTGTGTTGAGGCAAGTTGGAGCTAAAATCTGCAGGACATCGGCCCTCCAGGACTGTGTTTGGGCATCCCTGATCTAAACAGTCTCTGGGTCAATGCGTGTAAAGATTTTGAACGTCTTCTTGGACACTTTTAATGCTTCCAAACAGTTTGCTGCAATGTAAAGTGCACATGTCTTGAGGTAGATCATTATGATGCAGTTTACCTTCTATGTGTGATTTGATTGGACAGGAATCACATGACGGATTTTTCTAATTCCCATAAACAAGAAAAAATACAGTAGTGACTGCAGGATCGACAGTAGTGTACAGATACAGCACTAAACATGTACTCAAGGAAAAGTAGAAGTACACATTTTTAAAACTACTTAGCAAATTACAATTTCTGAGAAAAACTACTCAATTACTGTAACTTGAGTATTTGCAGTTAGTTACTTTACACCACTGGAGGATAATGAGGTCAGATTCGAGTGTTAACTAGGATCTTCTCTCGCATGAAGGAGTCACTCAAAATAATGCTCCTTTCAGACTAGAGGCTGAAGCACAATTTTTGTGTGCGTCTCTTTAAATGCAAATGCCTCTCAATGCACTTTTTCAGATTTGTTTGCTCACCCCAGATTTGAGTTATTGCTGACTTTTGTTTCTGTATGGCTGATCTCCACATCCATATCTGACACTTAGCTACAATAAGCAGGAGGGGGAGTCATCGAGATCTACCTGAGCTCAAACTCCCCTCTCGCCCTGCAACGGGAGGGAGCCCAGGGCTCAAGGAACTTATAAGTTCAGGGCTCACTCCCGGGACAGGACAAGCTTTATTATCAATCATCAGCCAAGTGTGAACTCTTGAAAGGCAATTTTGATGCAAGTCCAGTTTAGTTTTCCCAGAGGTGGTAAAGTAGTCTGGCGGAAAAAAAGAAGTGTTTTACAAACCTGTGCAAGACACAAGATTCAGAATCGAGTGTTAACCAGGATTTTTTCCCTCTCTCACAGATATGGAGGAGTCGAAGGATATGGATCGAGGCTTTTTCAGGAAAGTGGACGTTCCTGATCATGCACACTACATAGTGGCGTTTTTTGTGGCCGTCATCGGGGCTCTAGGAGTGATCGGAAACCTGCTGGTCATGTACGCCTTCTTTAGGTACTCTACTATATATTAGCCGTTCTGTGTCATGTGATCGTCCTGAGATCATTTTAATGGTTTTTAGTATAGTAAGAGTTCTCTAGGTGCTCTAACTATACAGCTGCTTTATTGCTGGGATGTAAAAACTGATTGTTCAACATCATGTGTCAGTGTTTGGGGTCACAGGATTTTTCTGAGATCATTTTGTGTCGGGAGATTCTTCATAAATCCTGATTCTGATTCATAAATCCATAAATCTTGATTTGATATGCCACCTTTAGGTACTCGTACGATTTTACAAATAATTCATTGCTGGGATGTAAAAACAGATTGTTTAGTATCATTACTGCAGTGTTTTGTGTCACGTGATCTGTCTGAGATCATTTTGATACAGTATGATGATTCAGTGGGCGACGCGCTGGCGCAGTAGGTAGTGCTGTCGCCTCACAGCAAAAAGGTCGCTGGTTCGAGCCACAGCGGGGTCAGATGACATTTCTATGTGGAGTTTGCATTTTTTCCCCGCGTTCTCGTGGGTTTCCTCCGGGTGCTCCGGTTTCCACCACAAGTCCAAACACATGCGGTACAGGTGAATTGGGTAGGCTAAAATTGTCCGTAGTGTATGTATTTAAATGAGTGTGTATGAGTGTTTCCCAGTGACTGGAAGAACATCCGCTGTGTAAAACATATGCTGGATAAGTTGCCGGTTCATTTCGCTGTGGTGACCCCAGATTAATAAAGAGAATGAATGAATGAGTGAATGATGATTCAGTGTCGAGTGATTCTTTATAAATAATTCTAATATGCAGAATCACTGATTTTCTGCCATTTGTTTTATCTACTCGTGTCTTTAAAGGGCCATGAAAGCCCCTCGTTTCAGCAGGGTGTTTTCACACCTCTACTTTGGAAAAAGTCAGAAAAGTGGGCGTGTCCAGCTTTGTTTAGGGGGGAGTGTCGGAGGAAGTAAAGAGGCATGGTGTGGGAGTGTCTATTTGGGCGCGCTGACTTTCCGAGTCAAAACACACACACACACAGGGGACAAAGTGACTGTGTTTACATGGACATCTGTAGTCGAATTATTTGCCAAATTATGAAATGGTGGACTTTACCTGCAGTTTGGCTCTTTCATTCAGGGAATTCATTCATGTTCCTCGCGACAAACGAGATATTTGATTCGAGGATCTGCTCTAAGCGTGTATTTTTCATGCAATGTTTGATACCGCACAGCGAATGAGAGAAAAAAACCCTCCGCATTTCCCGGAAACTTAGATGCACACGGCAGGTAGCGTCAAAAAGCAGCGTGTGTTATTCTGGTCACAAAATGCTGTAAAAATCCTACACGAGGTTAAAGTTTGGTTGTGGTGCTAACATGTTTGTACTCGGTGCAATAGTTAACTTAGTTCGATACGAACAAACTGAATAAACAAAGAGCACTGGTCGCTCACTTACCAAATCTGTAGAGACAGGACAATCACCAGCAACTAGAGCCGCGTCTTTATTAAGAGGAGACTACAAGCGAATCCGGATCTCAGCGTTTGCAGATGAGAACAGCTCTCAGGTAAACAATGTTCCTCCTTAGACACGTAAGTTATTGTTGTCGAGCGTCGCGTACACTGTTAATCCACACGTGACTCCAGCTGCGCTCTCACAGAGAGAAAATGAAAACAAAACTTAACGGCAGCAAACTATAAAAGCAACACTTCACGCTTGTTTTGCCAACACAACGTGGCGTCTCTGCCGTCTAAACACTATGACACTTATGAATATTAATGAAGTTGCACAATGGAGCGCGCTGATTGGTTTGAACCAAGCCTTACTCATGCATTAATGCAGCACACTGTAAGACGTAATAAGACACACTCTGGCACAGACGTCCAGTCTGCACGCTGGAATACACGCTATTATCTCATGACCGTGACACAGCTTCAAAAATTCGTTTCAAACCGGAAGTAGGAATTTGCTTGAAATAACGCAAAAACAACCAAATTACACTCTTTTTAGTGAAATATAGGTGTCCTAATAGTGTTTTTAGCAGTGTGGGACACATATACGACTGTCAACAGCTCAACACATGTGTTTTGGTGTTTCGTGACCCTTTAAATCTCGTTTTGAGATGGTTTTTCATTGACAGGGCTATTTTAGTCTTCGCTAAGAGGGACAGTTTGCCATTGGTAACAGAGGATGACAGTGGAGAAACTACAGCTTCTTCAGACACAATGCCTTGCCGATGGCAACTACATTTACACATGAACACTCATCTTACAACTGTTTGGTCTTGAACGCTTTATCTAGTCAATACTTGTGACTAAATTAATTTTATCAAGAGTGAAAAGCAAGACGGGTTCATTAGCGTACATGTTTGTAAAAACATAAGTTATGTGACTCCAGGTACGTTTCGTTGCATGTTTAAGTTGACAAATCCACCAGAGGGCGCTGTCGACATTTTTATGAATTTAAAAAGCATTGCTTAGGATATTTCAGATCCACGTCCTTCTTGCACATGTCCATGAGAGGCAGAGCTTATCAAACAAATCAGCTAGCGAACCACTGAGCTAAACCCAACCAATAGTGTTGTCTAAAGCAGACATAAGAGAAAATTGCCCTGCAATCATGCAGTTTTACCTTGATTTTACAGTGATTTCATGTTTTTTGTGGGAGTTTTTACCCTAATTCGAACCCAAGTACAACACTGTATAAAGTGAACTACGAGCAAACTGACCACAGCTGAAAATTGGTCCATTTGGAGTTAGATATAAGAGGCAAATGTATTCATTATGAATCTTAGAGAGTTTTAAGTTGTTGTTTTTGGTGTTTATTTGGTGTTGTGTGAAGAACTACATGAATATAAAGCTTTAATTATTAATAAAATGTCCCTGTAAATATCAGTGGGGCGAAGCGGTGGCGCAGTGGGTAGCGCTCTCGCCTCACAGGTTTCTGGTTCGAGGCCTTGGCTTGGTCAGTTGGCATTTCTGTGTGGAGTTTGCATGTTCTCTCCGCGTTCACGTGGGTTTCCTCCGGGTGCTCCTGTCCAAAGACATGCGATACAGGTGAATTGGGTTTGCTAAATTGTCCTTGCTAAATTTGTGTGAACACAGCGGCAAGAACCACCAACTATTCTAGCATATGTTTTAAACAGCGGACGCCCTTCCAGCTGCAACCCAGTACTGGGAAACACCCATACACACTCATACACTACAGACAATTTAGTTAATCAATTCCCCTATAGCGCATGTGCTTGGACTGCAAGCAGATGTAGCCCGGGGTACATATTTCTCGATTCTCAAAAATGTAGCCCAGGGCACATAAAACAGTTTGAAACGACGTGAAGGAATAAATGAGCTTTTATGTTTGCTGTATGCGCACTATAAATATAATCCGTGTATGAATGCACACAGACTCTGACCTTTTTCAGTCGTTTGAGGATCTGTAAGAAATCATCATGGGGCTGAGGAGAGTAGCCACTTCTCTGAGAGTGAGAAATGAACTAAATGTAAAAAGTGTGTCAGAAGCCCTGGAGAATCTAAACTGAAGCATCAGATATCGGACAGAAAGAGTTACACTCACTGAACCTGAAAACACACACACAAGACCTGAGACTCTGTAGCTTAGTATTATTCAGACGCTCAATCTGAGTGGAAATCGCCAGTTTGGTCAAGATTTTGAAATGTAAATCAGTGGGATATTTATTAGAGTACAGCAAACTACTCTATCTTCATTAGTATGTCTTAGAAAGATGATATGTAATAGCCTATAGCTCTATGATCACAGATTAACTTCAAAATATATAATGCAATGCAGGCAGTATCGTGGCTCAGTGCCTCTGTCTGTCTGTCTGTCTGTCCATCCATCCCTCTCTGTCCGCCCGTCAGTTCGTCGATCTATATATCTTTTTATCTTTTTATCTATCTATCTATCTGTCCGTCTGTCTGTCTATCCATCTGTCCATCCCTGTCCCTCCGTCTTTCTGTCTGTCTGTCTGTCCGTCCGTCCGCACCTCTCTGTCTGTTTGTTCGTTCATCTATCTATCTATCCGTCCGTCAGTCCGCACATCCATCCATCCATCCATCTATCCATGCATCTATCCATCCATCCCTGTCCGTTAGTCTTTCTGTCCGTCTGCCCATCTCTGTCCGTTCGTTCGTCCATCTATCTATCTGTCTGTCCGTCCATCAGTTCTTCCGTTTGTCCATCCTTCAGTCCTCCCCTCTCTGTCCGTCTATCTATCTATCTATCCATCTATCCATCTATCCATCTATCCATCTATCCATCTATCCATCTATCTATCTGTCTATCTGTCTATCTATCTATCTGTCTGTCTGTCTGTCTGTCTGTCTGTCTGTCTGTCTGTCTGTCTGTCCATCCATCCCTCTCTGTCCGCCCGTCAGTTTGTCGATCTATATATCTTTTTATCTATCTATCTGTCCGTCTGTCTGTCTGTCTGTCTATCCATCTGTCCATCCCTGTCCCTCCGTCTTTCTGTCTGTCTGTCTGTCCGTCCATCCGCACCTCTCTGTCTGTTTGTTCGTTCATCTATCTATCTATCCGTCCGTCAGTCCGCACATCCATCCATCCATCCATCTATCCATGCATCTATCCATCCATCCCTGTCCGTTAGTCTTTCTGTCCGTCTGCCCATCTCTGTCCATTCGTTCGTCCATCTATCTATCTATCTGTCCGTCCATCAGTTCTTCCGTTTGTCCATCCTTCAGTCCTCCCCTCTCTGTCCGTTCATCTATCTATCTATCTATCTATCTATCTGTCTGTCTGTCTGTCTGTCTGTCCGTCCGTCCGTCCGTCCGTCCGTCCGTCCGTCCGTCCGTCCGTCCGTCCGTCCGTCCGTCCGTCCGTCCGTCCGTCCGTCCGTCCGTCCGTCCGTCCGTCCGTCCGTCCGTCCGTCCGTCCGTCCGTCCGTCCGTCCGTCCGTCCGTCCGTCCGTCCGTCCGTCCGTCCGTCCGTCCGTCCGTCCGTCCGTCCGTCCGTCCGTCCGTCCGTCCATCTGTCTGTCCTATCTAAGATGATTTTTAATAGCCTAAAGTTCTATGATCCCAGATTAGCTTCAAAATATATAACGCAATGCTGGCGGCACGGTGGCTCAGTGATTAGACCTGTTGCCTCGCAGCAAAAAGGTTGCTGGTTCGAGTGGCGGCCGGGTCAGTTGGCATTTCTGTGTGGAGTTTGCATGTTCTCCCCGTGTTGGCGTGGGTTTCCTCCGGGTGCTCCAGGTTTCCTCCACAGTCCAAACACATGCAGTACAGGTGCACTGAATCAGCTAAATTGGCCGTAGTGTATGTCTGTGAATGGAACAGTGTATGGGTGTTTCCCAGTGTTGGGTTAAAATATAATATAATCATAAAATAATTGAAAGACTAAATATTTGACAGGAGGGCTAATAATTTGTTTGACTTCAACTCCACATACTGAAACCGGGACTTCTGTGTAAAAATATGTTAGAAAATTCATTAAATTTATTCTCAAATGAGGACTTATTGTAAAATGTTACAGAGCTGCTGTTTGCAGTGGTGTGCTCACAGTGCGATTGCATAATGTGATCAAATGAAGCGATGCAATTATGTAACACTGCACACTGAATGCAAACAAAGCTGGATGTTTTTAAGCGTAGTTAATGAGACGCACATGCTGGCCAGCAGGGTCGAGGGGTCAAAGGTGAGAGTGGCACATGATCGTGTGGAAACCTTCAGTTTCTCCATCATCAGGAGGCAGAAACAGCACTGTTTGGTTTACCAGAGCCACTCCACATAGCAGGAACCATAGCAGGGACCTCTATGCTAAGCTTTTGATTCATTCCAGTGTCCATCTCTGGTAACCTCACTGTGTGCAGGACTGAATTTATGAAAGTGATTTGACAAACTCATGATGTTTATGCATATCTATCTGTCTGTCTGTTCGTCCGTCCATCTGTCCGTCTACCCATCTCTCTGTCTGTCCATCCGTCTATCCATCCATCCATCCATCTCTCTGCTCTCTGTCCGTCCATCCATCCATTCTCCCACCCATCCTTCCATCTTTCTATTTATCCATCCGTCCGTCTGTCCATCCACCCATCCATCCATCTCTCTGTCTGTTCGTCCATCCATCTATCCATCAATCCATCCATTCCATCCATCCTTCCATCCACACACCCTCGCACCCACCCACCCATCCACTCATTCATCCATCTATCTATTTGTCCGTCAATCCATTCAACCATTCATCCGTCAATCCATCCATCCATCCATCCATCTCTGTCTGTCCGTCCATCCATCCATCCATCTCTGTCCATCCACCCACCCACCCAACCACTCATTCATCCATTTATCTATTTGTCCACCCGTCCATCCATCCATCTCTGTCCATCCATCCATCCAGCCATCCATCCATCTCTGTCCATCCACCCTCGCATCCACCCACCCACCCATCCACTCATCTATCCATCTATCTATTTGTCTGTCCATCTATCCATCCATTCATTGATATATCCTCCCACCCATCCATCCATCCATCTATCTATTTGTCCGTCCGTCCATCCTCCCATCCATCCATCTCTCTGTCTGTCCGTCCATCCGTCTATCCATCAATCCATCTATCCATTCCATCCATCCTTCAGTCCATCCATCCTTCAGTCCATCCATCCTTCCATCCACACACCCACCCACCCATCCACTCATTCATCCATCTATCTATTTGTCTATCCATCCATCCATCCATTCGTCCGTCCATCCATCCATCTCTCTGTCCGTCCATCCACCCTCGCATCCACCCACCCACCCATCCACTCATTCATCCATCTATCTATTTGTCCGTCCATCCATCCGTCCATCCATCCATCTCTGTCCGTCCGTCCATCCATCTCTGTCCATCCATCCATCCATCCATCTGTCCATCCACCCTCGCATCCACCCACCCACCCATCCACTCATCTATCTATCTATCTATCTATTTGTCTGTCCGTCCATCCATCCATTGATATATCCATCCATCCCTCCATCTATCTGTCTATCTATACAGAAAGTGGTGTTAGGGTTCAGGGTTTAGGGTTTATTAGGGACCATATTTCCTTACCATTTACCATTATAAACCTTCTTAGTTTAAAAATTGAGTTTTTTCATCATGAGAATCATGTACTGTGGTTTATTAAGGCTTACAGTATAGTCAATTCCTGGTCAAATAGTTCTGTGGTCATTATGTAAATGGTGTGCTGTGTCTGTCTTCTCTGATTTATTCATTGTCGGATCACATAGAGAACTTCACACTCCCACTGACGCTTGTAGAGGATTCATCTAACTTGCCATTTTATTCATCTGACCCAAGCCTTTTGTTTGCTAAAAAAGCATCAAAAATTAAAGAAAATCAAACTGTTTTCCCCAAAAAAATTGATTCAAGTTTACTTGCATAGCGCTTTTTGCATAAATTATAGATCCAAAGCAGCTTCACAAAAGATGCACAAAAGTTAAGGAGTTCTGTAAAGTTTTGGCAATATATAAACTGCAGGTAACTAGTATTTAATGTCTTTCTAAAATAAATAATATGCACATGTTATAGATGTTGGTAACACTTTACAATAAGGTTCATTAGTTAATGCATTTACTAACATAAACTAATCATTAACAACACTTGTACAGCATTTATTAATCATAATTGAACATTTACTAATGCATTATTAACATCCAAGTCCGTGCTTGTTAACATTAGTTAATGCACGATGAGTTAACATGAACTAACAATGAACAACTGTACTAACATTAACTAGCATGAACAAATACAGGAGTAAATGTATTGTTCGTTATTTATTAATGTTAGTAAATGCATTAATTAACATTAACTAATGAACCTTATTGTAAAGTGTGACCTAGATGTTATTACACAATACATACACATGCACAATACATTACAGTTTTTCTCAGTGGCTTTGGTGCATTTCTCAAAACACTATTTACATCATAGTAGCAGTTTCTCATTCCTTCCAACAAATTGTAAATGCATTTAGACATGCAACAACTGCTTTCATACAACTCTCTGCTGTTTATAACATTATCATCTGCTTATGTCATGCTGAATAGTCATTCCATAAAAAACTAACAGTCCTCATTTCATTACTCGAGTCATTACATACAAAAATGTTGAACTATAGTCAAAATCTTTCAAACTAATTTTATAAAATATTTTAAATATTTATTTTCCTGAAAATGTCTCCTAAATTAAACAATTTGATGAATGATTTACAGACCTGTGTGTTGTTGGTTCAGTTCCGATATGTTCTGCAGTATTGTCTACAGTTGTGCACAGCTCTACCCAATTGAAGTTTATGTTTGCTGTAAATAAAGCTGTGTTTATTCTTCTGCACAATGCTGTGAATTAATTAGAATTGCAAAGAGCAAATGCACATGTGAAACATACATATTCAGTGTCTTGTACTCAGATACCTCACTAAATGCAGTGATGTCTAACTTTACTGTAGTTTTCAAATGGCTGTGCAAATAGTATACAGTGCTGTCTTGAGCATTTTCAGGAGGTGTCACCAACATCTGACTTTTTTGCATTGGAAAAATATACAGAGTAAAGTGTCATAATGAAAACAGGACCAAGCCATTTGACTATCTTGTTCATAAACAATGCTGTCAGGGCTTTTCATCTTAATGACACTGACACTTTCATTGACATCAATACTTGCTTTTGAAGAATGAGCTCTCTATTTTGAGCATGTGATTGCACCTGCATGCTTTTGCAGGTTATCAGCTAGGTCTTGCAGTTTGTACTAATTGTTTTGAGAAATGCATTAACTATAGTGCAAATGCAAATATTGTTGTGAGAAATGCACTAAAGTGACTGAGGAAAAACTGTAATTTAATGTGAAAGAATGCATTTGAAGAGTTGAATTTAACGTCTTACAGTTATGTGATGGATTGCACATATATTTTTATTATCGTTTCTATCTGAGAGAGTGTGTCTGAGCCTCTGATATTATCAGGAAGGCTAGTACAGAGTTTAGGAGCCATAAATGAGATGGCTCGACCTCCTTTAGTGGAGTTTGTTAATTGAATTAATTTACAAACATGTACTGACAAGTAGTTAAGGCTGTTATTCACACATAAACTCGTGTGTTATGTTATAGTTAAAGTTGCACTCAAGTTTAAACTACTTCTTTAAAATGAGCTGAAGCAACACAGTTTTGAGTTTTCTAGCTGGACAACTTAATTGTTTTATGTTCAGTCCACTTAAATTTGTGAAAAGTTAATTTGATTCCTTCATGCTCTCTTGACACAAATCGATTGTGTTGAGCCCAGCATTTTTGTACAGTGTAGTTCTTGCTGAACTCCTTATTAGCTCATAATAAAGTAACGTTTAGCTTACACATGAGTAAACCATTATTCATCTACTGTTACTGCTACCAGATGAGTACATGCTTTAATTTAAGTATTACTTATTGTTTGTTCATGTTGATAGGTGTGGTTAGAACTAATGTAAACAGATGGAACCAACTTTTACAAGATGATATCTGCACTGACGGAAAAAAAATCAAGATTATGCAGGAAAATGTATTGTTAATGGTCCAAGCATGCATCTGCATATTAATATTGACCAATATGTGTACAAAGGTGAAATCCACCTCCCTTCCCTCATTAAGTCATGTCTCTCACAGTAAGTACTAGACGTTATACGTGTGGATTTTCTGCCTGACTGAGAATCGCTCAGACTCATTCTGGTGAAGTATGGCGCTCGTCTGTCTGTCGGTCCGGTGTTTTCTGTCCCGTGTTTTTTTTCAGCGTACTCGAGGACACATAATGCCTGATAAATGAGAGTCAGGGTTTGAGCAGGTGAAGCCGGGAGACTCTCAATCAGATGAAATTGTGTGAACTGTGACTGTAGGATTAATGGGATGACGTGCAATCACAATGATTGTCACGCAGTAAACCAGTGAACCTCACACCATCACAATGTGAACGTTTTAACCATGTGCATGCATTAAGAGAAAACACATCAGAAAACCTGCTGTATTATATTTGATATGCAATAAATCTGTTGCACACAATCTGCATGCTTTACAACGTCTCACAGGAACTATAAAAACTGCGCAGAGTTATTCATTTAAGCATTAGCAAATATGTAATTCATCATGCATTATTGTATTCCAGCTTCTAAGTCCCCATCGGAGAAAGTTTTTAATATTTGTGGTCGCACACTTGAGCAGAGACACAAAAATAACAAAAATAGGTAACACTATAGTTTAGGTTATAATTAACTACTATTACCTGCCTGTTTTTAAGATATTGTTTATGAAGATATGATTAGTAGTTATTAAGTATGGTTTTATTCTGCATTCCTAATGCTACACAAAATCTAAACCCAACTACTCCCTTATTTACTATTAATAAACAGCTAACTAGTAGTTCATTAAGCTAGCAGTGTTAGTTAGTAGTTTGTTAATACCTTTAATTGTGATCTAAATTAAAGTATCATGCAAAAACTTTAGAAATATTTTGTTTAAAGGTACAATAAGTGATTTCATTTCCAACATACTACTGTTCAATAAAGTATGTTGGTTTGCACAGGTTTAAAGCAGAGCTTAAGTGCATTAAAGGTTTACAAGTGCTTGAAATGAAGCATGCGTTTGGTTGGTCAAAGTGAATTAGTTCAGCTAATGCATAAAAGAAACGACAATCAATAACACTTTTGCCGGACTGCAGATCAGTTCCCATGAGACACTTTGTTTTAGTGTTGTTTAAAGGTGCATTGGTTCAAAGTTGCATTGTTCTCTGTTATCTGCATGGTCTCCAGAAAGGGTTTTATGTGATCATTTATTACTCCATAAAATACCCCAAGAATCAGAATGTTCTTCATTGACCATATTTGGAAGGGTCTTGAATATTAACCCCCAGTGGTCTGAGGTGATTTTATATATTTATATATATATATATATATATATATATATATATATATATATATATATATATATATATATATATATATATATATATATATATATATAATATATATATTTTTCCATATGTTTGAGAAATAACAACACTAATAGCCCACTCATAATAACCTTTATATTATATCTACAGAATCGTGAGAAAATCTTGATCTAGATTTTAAGCAAAACAATCGCAATTCTCATTTTAGCCAGAATTGTGCAGCTCTACTATATACATTTCCGGAGACCACTAAATATGTCCCAGGAGGTATGGTTTTTGCAGTATTTGTTTTAGTGAATCCACAAGAGCTCGTTCTGTATGATTTTTGAGATCTCAAATTTCTCTAGAGCAGGGGTCACCAATCTCAATCCTGGAGGGCCGGTGTCCCTGCAGGGTTTACACCAACTTGCCTAAACACACCTGCCTGGGTGTTTCAAGTACACCTAGTGAGACCTTAATTAGATGGTTCAGGTGTGTTTGATTGGGGTTGAAAATAAAAACTGCAGGACAACGAGTTTGGTGATCCCTGCTCTAGAGCCAGTTGCACCTGCTGTTCTCATGTAAATCCACCAGAGGCCGCTGTTGACTGATTGTTTGAATGACTGACTGACTGACTGACCAATCAACTGACCCACCCTCCTTCTTCTCTAAACCCTACCAGCAATTTTCAAAAGCAATCCAATCTGATTTTTACCAGATTTTACTGCATCCTCACTCTGTTGTTTACTTGTTTATTTAATTTTTTGGATTCTGTTTTTGTCTTACCTGCTTTCTTTCACCGGACTCGAACCCCGTCGTGGTGGTCCACTCCTCTCTGCGTCTCAAGTCCGACTAATTATGAACATAATTCATTTACTCAGTTTACTCAGTTTTTCAGGTAAAGTCAATTAATCGCTTTAAAAGCAAAGAGTTTACTCCTCTTCTTAAAGTCAAGTCAACTAAATGCTATTTACAGTGTAATTGTAAGCCTAAACACAACATAAACTGTAACTGCATCCCCTAAATCTGAAGACCAACATGAATGTTAATCCAATTTCATGGTGAAATCACACTCACCCGCCAACTGTACTGTTGTAAAATGTGTTTGTGTTTCAGTAACAAGAAGCTGCGGACGCCTCCAAACTACTTCATCATGAATCTGGCAGTGAGTGACTTCCTCATGGCCATCACTCAGTCACCCATCTTCTTCATCAACTGCATGTACAAGGAGTGGGTGTTCGGGGAAATGGGTAACTGATTTCCCATTCTTCCCATCCAAACACTTACTCGCTAGCTGCCTGCATCCATATCACACACACAATTATTTCATGTGGAATGACTAATACTAATTAAAGCAACGCAGCATCCAAATAATCAGCTATGTCCTCATAATTTAGTCCCTTCTTGAGTGTCATACCCGTGTCTTTATACAGATTTGTGTCACGATATGTCACAAAAAGCACACACACTGTCAAACAACATTACCTTTCCCCTGTTTTTCGGTACAAAAACCTGAACATTGTTCATGAAAGACATCAAACTAGCAATATAATAGCTCTTATTTTATTAAAACCAAGTTTAGCTGATGAGAAAAGTCTCCAAATTCTGACCTTACTTGTTTCAAGCCTCAAAATGCACCTCAGGTCTGTTTTAGGCAAGGCAAGGCAAGTTTATTTATATAGCACATTTCATACACAGTGGCAATTCAAAGTGCTTTACAAACAGGGATAAAAAAGACAAGTTTAGGAACATAAAATGCAGACAATAAAAATGATTAAAAACAAATTAAAATGAGTTAAAATAGGTTATAAAAGAATGAAAAAGAAAACGAAAAACATAATAGTGCGATCTGTCGGACATAGTGTATATTAGCATTAAGATTATCTTGATAATTCACATCCAAAATAAAAGTTTGTTTTGACATTATGTGTGTGTATTTTATATCTACACTACCTGACAAAAGTCTTGTCGTCGATGCCAGTTGTAAGAGCAACAAATAATAACGTGACTTCTAGTTGATCATTTGGAAAAGGTGGATTTTTCTGATGGATCATCTGTTGAGCTGCAATCATCACAGATACTGCAGAAGACCTACTGGAACCAGCATGAAGCCAAGATTCTCAGAGAAATCAGTCAAGTTTGGTGAAGGAGAAATCATGGTTTGGGGTTCCATTCAGTGCGATAGATCTGCAACATCAACAGCCTGAGGTATCAAGACATCTGTGCTGCCCATTACATTACAAACCACAGGAGAGGGACAATTCTCCAGCAGGATAGCGCTCCTCATACTTCAGCCTCTTCAGCATGTCTGGGGTAAGATGAAGGAGGAGGCGTTAAAGATGAACACAAAGACTCTTGATGAACTCTGGGATCCTGCTGAAGGCTTTCTTCGCCATTCCAGATGACTTTATTAATCAGTGATTTGAGTCATTGAGTCATTGTTCACGCGAACACAGCTACTGCGCTCGTGCATCCAGGTTAATCATGAACAACACAGTGCGCATGCGCTAGTTGCACTATCGTGGACTGATTATGTTTCAATCAAGGTTTATATGCATCAAATACATAACATCTGTGCCAAACATCTCAACTGACGAACATATTAACAATAATACAAGCCTATAGCCCAATTAAATTGGCATGTTACAGCCCTAATGAGTATGATTATGTAAAACTCCATTTAGATACATATTGCAATGATTTGGGGTACTTACTTAGCGATGCACGCACACATATATGCACAATCCTTAAATGCTCTGCTGATTTGGACTCTGTAATACCTGTTTTATAACTTTAAACTATCAACAACAACCACTGAGCTATATTCCATCGTTCTTCCCGCTCAGTGGTGGATTTTGGCATAGTCCATTTCACGTGAGATGGCGGGGGGTGAGTGGAAGAAACCAAGTCGCGAGGGGAATATTTTCTATAGAAATAATTTATGATTTCTGATGTGGCCGGGTAGCAATTGTTCCATGGACCGGTCCGCCGCCCGGTGGTTTGAGACCACTGAGGTAGTGTATTTGTTATGAACAGTTAAAGTCAGAATTATTAGCCCTCTTGAATTTATACAACCCCTATATATTTTATTTCCCAATTTATGTTTAACAGAAATATTTGTCAACGCATTTCTAATCATAATAGTTTTAATAACTCATCTCTAGCTGATTTCTGTTTTCTTTGTCATGATGACAGTAAATAATATTAGACTAGATATTCATCAAGACACTAGTATTCTGCTTAAAGTGAGATTTAAAGGCTTCACTAGGGTAATTAGGGTAAAGTTAGGGTAATTAGGCAAGTCATTGTATAACAGTGGTTTGTTCTGGAGACAATCCAACACTAATATTGCTTAAGATGGCTAATAATATTGACCTTAAAATGGGTTTAAAACAATTAAAAACTGCTTTTATTCTAGCCGAAATAAAACAAATCAGACTTTCTCCAGAAGAAAAAATATTAAAGGAAATACTGTGAATAATTCCTTGCTCTGTTAAACATCATTTAGGAAATATTTGAAAGAGAAATTGGCAGGGGGGCGAATAATTCTTCAACTGTATGTATATATGCGCTTTTTCATGCAGGCTGTAAGATGTACGCCTTCTGCGGAGCTCTGTTTGGGATCACATCCATGATCAACCTTCTGGCCATTTCTATCGACCGCTACATCGTGATCACCAAACCACTGCAGGCCATCCGCTGGACATCGGGACGGCGAACACTCATTATTATCCTCGTGGTCTGGATCTACTCGCTGGCCTGGAGTCTGGCGCCACTTATAGGATGGAGTGAGTAATTGTTCGTAATGGAGCCTGTTCATAACTTTAATTAGGGAGAAAATTTTTAAGTATCAGCCATGTCAGTCCTAAATTTATTTTTTAGTTGATAGGAAGTAAAATGTTATGTGTAGTGAAGTAGACTCCTGAATAGCGGAGATCAATTCATTCATTCATTTTCTTGTCAGCTTAGTCCTTTTATTAATCCGGGGTCGCCACAGCGGAATGAACCGCCAACTTATCCAGCAAGTTTTTATGCAGCGGATGGTCTTCCAGCCGCAATCCATCTCTGGGAAACATCCACACACACACACTCATACACTACAGACAATTTAGCCTACCCAATTCACCTGTACTGCATGTGTTTGGACTGTGGGGGAAACCGGAGCACCCGGAGGAAACCCACGCGAAGGCAGGGAGAACATGCAAACTCCACACAGAAACACCAACCATCGAGGTTCGAACCAGCGACCCAGCGACCTTCTTGCTGTGAGGTGACAGCACTACCTACTACTGCGCCACTGCCTCGCCCATTAGCTGAGATCAAACCACACACTATCATAAAATAGTGTTAGTGGGTGGAAAAAATCTCGGAAAGAAAAGACTTTAAAAACACTTGAACACAATGACAAATGAGAAAATATTTGTTAAATATGTATTAACTAAAAGTATTTGTTATGCAAAAACAGATTTAGCCATTTTATATATTTTTAAAATATTATTTTTTTAAATATTTAAAGAGTTTAAACATATATTTGGCTAATTATTTTCTAATAAAACACATTTAATTTGTAACACTGGAGTAAAATCTTAATTTATAGTCCACAAGTTTAAAAACTGTTATGATCACCAGCAATCTAGCAGTAGCAGATCGCTGGAGAACTACAAATCTGCCACTTTACCGAACTACAAATCCCATCATACCTGATTCTCCTTGATTACACACACACACACACACACAGCTGGTAACTCATCATGGACTGATATCCTGGACTATTTATACACCACACTTACACACACAGTGTGCTGAGTCTTGTTTTACGTTTTCATTTGTCTAGTCTTTCAGTGCCTATTCGCTATTTGTACCGATCACTTTGCCCGTGACCTCGACTACTCTTCTGGATTGTCTTTTATATTACCGTTTGCTCCTGCTTGACCCCTTAATTCAATCATATTGACCTTATTAAATATTGAGCCAGACCACACTCCAGGCCAATGGTTAGGAGGTCATGATAGACAGAGTGGGCAAATTTGGCCAGGATGCCAGGGTTAAACCCCTACTCTTTTTCCAAGGACATCTTGGGATGTTTTAATGAGCTCAGAGAGTCAGAACCTCGGTTTAACATCTTATTCGAAAGATTGTGCTCACTGGGCAGTATAGAGTCCCCATCACTATACTGGGGCATTAGGACCCACACAGACTGCAGGATGATCGCCCCCTGCCCCTTCCAGCAGCAACCTCGCTTTCCCATGTGGTCTCCCATCCAGGTACTGACCAGGCACAGCCCTACTTAGTTTCAGTGTGTGACCATGTGAGAGTTGCAGAGAGCTATCTGCCAACAAGTCCAGCTCCCTAACCATTAAAACACAACTGCCCCATGTAAGTGATAATAGAAAGTGTGCAGTTAAGAGGAGCATGAAGATATAGAAATGCTGGTCTAATAAGAGAACTGAGTTTGTTTGTTGATCAGGCTGCTTTTGTTTCTCCTGGACAGGTTCCTACATCCCAGAGGGCCTCATGACCTCCTGCACGTGGGACTATGTGACGTCCACTCCTGCCAACAAGAGCTACACCTTGATGCTCTGCTGTTTCGTGTTCTTCATTCCTCTAGGGATCATCTCGTACTGCTACTTCTTCATGTTCCTCGCCATTCGGAGCGCAAGCAGGTACACCGGGTTGACATGCACATTCTCTTGGGGCCGGTTGCATCATGATGACAGTACATAATATTTCACTCAATGTTTTTCAAGACACTGGTATTCAGCTTAAAGTGCAATGTTAACAATTAGGGTAAAGTTAGGGTAATTAGGCAAGTGACTGTATAACAGTGGTTTGTTCTGGAGACAATCCAAAACTAATATTGCTTAAGGGGCTAATAATATTGACCTTAAAATGGGTTTAAAACATTTAAAATCTGCTTTTATCCTAGCCGAAATAAAACAAATAAGACTTTCTCCAGACGAAAAAATATTATAGGAAATACTGTGAAAAATTCCTGAATCTGTTCAACATCATTTGGGAAATATTTGAAAGAGGAAAAAAACTAATAATTCACTGGAGGGCGAATAATTCTGCCTTTAACTCTATTGTGAATGCATAATGCAATAAGTTTACTGCATTTTTGTTAATAATTTATATTAATTAAAAAATTTTCACTACTAAATGTCTTTATACATCATAATAAATGTCATAGAAAACAAAGTTAGGCAACTTTTTATTATAGTAGTGAACTTGGAATACATGAGGTTATGGTGAACTGCAAATGGATAAGATAATGCTGTAACTCATTCATTCATTCATTCATTTTCTTTTCGGCTTAGTCCCATTATTAATCTAGGGCACAGGTGTCAAACTCCGTTCCAAAAGGGCCGCAGCTCTGCACAGTTTAGTTCCAACCCTGATTAAACACACCTGATCAAACTAATTGAGTCCTTCAGGCTTGTTTGAAACCTACAGGTAAGTGTGTTGGAGCAGGGTTGGAACTAAACTGTGCAGGGCTTCGGCCCTCCAGGGATTGAGTTTGACACTACTGATCTAGGGTCACTACAGCGGAACAAACCGCCAACTTATCCAGCATTCAACAAGTCCTTTTAGCTACAACCCATCACTGGGAAACAGTACACACTCATTTGCAAACACACACACTACGGTCAATTTTAGGCCAATTTCTCTATAGCGCATTATAGAGGTGCAGTGTTTATAGTGCAGTGTTTAGACTGTTGGGGAAACCCACACCAACACTGGAGGAACATACAAACTCCACACCGAAATGCCAACTGACCTAGCCAGGGCTCGAACCGGCGACCTTCTTGCTGTGAGGCAATCGTGCTACCCACTGTGCCATCCTGTCGCCTCATAACCCACATAGCAAAATTTCTCTGGCCCAGCTCTGGCCCACACAATCAGGTTTTGCTTGGCCCACATGCCGCAGTGAATTACGGTACATGACTGGACCAAATCTGGCTTCCAGACAAGGACCAAACACGGACCATATCTGGGCCAAGTCTCAGCCAAGTTAATAACTCATAACTGGGCCTGAACTGGGCCAGATAGGTTGGTGTGTCACGATTGCAATGAAATTGATAAACCCATGGAGTGATGCGCTTTAGGCACACTATGGGCACGCTTTTTCTTAAAGTGACCTGATTTGTAGAATTTTTTTTCTTTACTCAAAAATGATTTTAGTGTATTTTAAATGTGGGTCAAGACTGGCCAAACTCACATGGCCCACTTATCACATTTTTAAATCTGGGCCAAATACTACGTTTTTCATCTGGCCCAAATCTTGTGTGCCGACTTAAAGACGGTGCCACCTCTGCCAAACCCGGGCCATGTTTGGCCCACATGCTGTATGCCAGTGCCGGATGAATGCCTGCTGTGCCAGCTTTATGCCAAATCTGGGCCAGAATTCTTTGCTACTAGGGAAGTTATTATGGTATAAGTTATTATTATATTATTATAAATTAATGTTGTAAGTTATTATTAATCTTAAATGAGCTTTAACATGTTAGTCTGGAGCCCAAAAAAACCCCACACACACCCCAAAAAATTATGTTGATGCTTGTTCAAATTAAATATTTAAGATGAGCTGATGTACAGCACAATTCTTGGGATATTTTACGTGCAACTTTCATGTTCAATCTGCTTAAATGTGTTATGGTAACTTAATGGATTTGTGCTGGGACAACATTAATGAACTGTTTGGAAACACAACAGGAAACAGTCAGGAACTTCTGTTATTGTTCTCATGTGTGTTCAGGGATGTGGAGAAGCTGGGTAGCCATGTGAGGAAGACCACCCTCATCCAACAGCAGTCCATAAAGACGGAGTGGAAGCTGGCCAAGATTGCGTTTGTGGTCATCATTGTGTTTGTGCTGTCCTGGTCTCCGTACGCCTGCGTCACACTCATCGCCTGGGCTGGGTAACTAGTATATTCAGTCATTCATTTCCCTTCAGCTTAGTCCCTTATTTATCTACTTATTTAGGCTACTATATCCATACAAACTTCTATATTTGTCAGTTTGGCTCTAAAAGAGTGGCCAGTTTCAAGTACAGAGGGGAAAATAGGGATTGAACACATGACTTTTTCCCCTGGGAATAGCATCTCTAAAGGAGCTCTTGACATGGAGTTGAACCATGTTTTAGTAAAAACACAAACAATGCAAACATAAAAATTAAACAAAGCAAAAAATAGGTTGTGTAATAAGAATGAAATGACAGAAGGAGAAAGTGATGATGTAACCCCGCCGGTCTTACGCCACCCAACCCGTTCCGAGCTGGGATCGAACTGGTAAACTTCCGCATGGGAGTCGGTTGCTCTAACAAGGAGGCTAAAGACCATGGCCTCTAAGTCTGTCGCCAGAGCACCTTTAGAGGTCAGGGGAGTGAGGTTTACCTGCACAGCACTGACTAGCTGGCCTCCGTTACACTCACCCCCCAAACCTCCCTCCCATCCGGGTCACGGCACCAATGTAACCCCACCGGTTCTACGCAACCTAACCCGCTCCGAGCTGGTTTCGAACCGGCGACCTTCCGCATGGGAGTTGGTTGCTCTAACAAGGAGGCTAAAGACCATGACCTCTAGCATCTGTCGCCAGAGCACCTTTAGAGGTCAGAGGAGTGAGGTTTACCTGCACAGCACTCACTAGCTTACACTGAGCTACTGAAATGTGTTTAACACTTAAGGCTTTTTTGGGGATGGCAGCTTAAAGACGGAAGCCGCATGCATTGCTCAGGTGTGAGTTTCTCATAGACTTCAACAGAGTGTCTAAATCTTGATGCTTCTGTGTGTCTCGAACGATCAAATCTGAGCTTTATTCTGTATTCTCAATTGGATTCGGGTCAGGTGATTGGCTGGGCCATTCTACAGCTTGATTTTCTTTCTCTGAAAGCATCTGAGAGTCTCCTCGGCTGTGTTTTGGATCAGTGTCTTGCTGAAATGGTTTCATCCTCCTGCCAGTGTAGATGTTGGACTGAAGCAGCTGATCTTCATTTACACTGAGGAAGGGCTGAGGCTTGTTGAAGAACTACTGAGAGATTTCAGCTGCTGTCTGGGCTTTCCATGACGAACTACACCTTCCTTTCTTCATGTGTTCAACACTTTTCCCTGTTTCATTTCATTTTATTACATAGAAATTCATTTGTAAACTAATTAGCTTAGTTTTCTTTGCATATATGGATTTCTTTGCTTGTTCCCAACATCCGAAAATTACAAGTCAGCGGCACCTTTCGGAATATATTTTCAGAAAAAAATGTTGACGTGTTCATTACTTATTTCCCCCACTGTAGATCATCTAATCTCTCGGTGTGGCTTTCTGATGGTCTATTTAAAGAGAGTCAAACCACGCAGAAGATCTGAGAGACTTTCACAGAATTCCAGAGTAAAAAAGACGGCCTTTTATAGAAGTGCTGGCCAAAGTAAAACACACAGTTTCTCCGCTGAATTAAAGGCTGATTGGGTTCACTGAAGTAATACAGACCACATAGAGCGAACAGACACCTCTGCCTTCGAGTGCAGTCTCCTGGAGGATGCGGATAATCAGGCATGGGGGTTTTTTTTTCCGCTCATGTTAACAACACCTCTCGGTCACTTCCATGTCATGTAAACAGCCTCTGCAGGGGTCATCGTCTGCTACTGACCACTCACAAACACTCTTCAGCTTTCTCCAGTGGTCCATCCATCTACGCTTCAACAAGTGATTCTCTGGCTTAGTGTTTTTGGTTTGGTTTTCCAGTACAAATGCATGATAAAAACTATTTTAGACTCATTTTTCATTTGCAGATATTGATAACACTTTAGTTAAGGCCACAAGTCACAGTATTAACAAACTATTAATTAACACTGCTAGCTTAATAAACTACTAATTAGCTGTTTATTAGTCAACCCAGGCTCATTCTGAAAACGTTGTCTCATGGACGTTTCTGGAGATAGTGAAATACTTCCTGGGAGGTATGTATTTTTGCGGTTTTTGTTTTCACGAATCCGCAAGAGGCCACTGTGTGTTTGTATCTCAAATGTCTCTCGGGAGTGTCATTCGCATCCCCGCTGTTCTCGCATACACTCACCAGAGGCCGCTGTTGACCGACTGAATGACGACCAATCGACTGACCCACCCTCCTCCTTCCCTAAGCCCAAACTATTAAAACCCAACCGACAGTGTTTTCAAAAGCAATCCAGAAAAAGTAAAGTCCTCGCCCGGTTTTTACCCCGTTTTCAGATTTTACCACATTCTCACCCTGTTATTTACTTGTTTGTTTCAATTTTTAGCTTTTGTTTTTGTTTTACCTGCTTTCTGGAATCATTCTTCACTGAACTCGAACCTTGTTGGTCAACTCCACCCTGTGTCTCAAGTCCACCGACATACATGTCGAGCTACTGGACAAACTGGTAACAGTGGAAAAGCCATCCATAAGGAGGTAAGCGGTCAGCTGGTAAGCGCGAAAAACAACAACGTCATACCGGCCCACAGTGTTTGTTTTAAAGATGCAGCCATACATAGCTCTGGCTACAAAACTCACGTTCTCCAGAACGGTATATAGGGGTACGTTTTCAGAATGAGCCTGTGTTGAAAAAACGTGATGCATTGTATGGTTTTGTGTGTTCCACATGTGATATATTTGATTTAGACATGATTTTACACATGACTGGACATGCAAAGCTTGTGTGCATTTTTTCTCTCATGTTTTTTTGCCACATTTGTCTGCTATAGTATAATTCATAAACACTATATATATTTTTTCACATGGAAATACTTTAAACACAAAAAATATGTCAGTTTTTTTTCTGCATTACAACAAAATATAGATGATATCCCCATTGCTAATAACAAATAACGCATGAAGGAAACTCCCACATAGATGTCTCCTGGAGATGAAGACGCACTGTGATGTTTGTTGTTGTTTCAGATACAGCCACGTTCTTTCTCCATATTCCAAGGCAGTTCCTGCTGTGATTGCCAAGGCATCAGCCATATACAATCCCTTCATCTACGCCATCATACGCTCCAAATACAGGTGCGTTCAGTTGCCTTATCAAACTCATACAGTTTAACCATATACATTCTAATTATAATAAACAATTTTTTTCAACAATAGTTTTAATAGCTGATTTCTGATAACTAATTTCTTCTATCTTTGTCATGATGACAGCACATAATATTAGACTAGATATACACTAGTGTTCAGCTTAAAGTGACATGTAAAGGCTTCACTAGGGTAATTAGGGTAAAGTTAGGGTAATAAGGCAAGTCATTGTATAACAGTGGTTTGTTCTGGAGACGATCCAAAAATAATATTTAAGTCCACTTAAAATCAAAAATGTACAATGTTTATTTTGCTAGGTCACATTGTTATTCTCTAATGTGAATAATTAATTCATTGTGAAAGTTAAACCACTGAAAAAAATGTTTTGGTAATCTTCAGTGGAAATTTAACTATTTGCCTCCACATTTGGAGTGGCGGTTGAAGTCAACCTGGAAATTAATACCCTCTCTTAATGTTAGTTTGCTATAAGAGAATGATGCACAAGAAGAAAGCTCCGCCCCCTACTCAACATTCTTTTTCAGTTGGAAGTACATCAATACTCAAATAAAGCCCCGCCCCTACTCAATAATCAGTTTAGGCTAAAAGTACATCAACATACTGATCTAAAGCCCCGCCCCCTACCCAATATTCAGTTTCAGTTGGAAGCACATAAACATACTGGAATAAAGGCCCGCCCCCAACTCAATATACAGTTTCACTTGGAAGTACATCAACATACTGAAATAAAGCCCCGCCCCCTACTGAATATTCAGTTTCACTTGGAGGTACATCAACATACTGAAATAAAGCTCCGCCCCTACTGAATATTCAATTTCAGATTTTAGTACATCAACATACTGAAATAAAGCCCCGCCCCTACTCAATATTCAGTACCAGATGGAAGTACATCAACATACTGAAATAAAGCCCCACCCCCTACTCAATATTCAGTACCAGATGGAAGTACATCAACATACTGAAATAAATCCCCACCCCCTACTCAATATTCAGTACCAGATGGAAGTACATCAGCATACTGAAATAAATCCCCACCCCCTACTCAATATTCAGTACCAGATGGAAGAACATCAACATACTGAAATAAAGCTACGCCCCTACTAAATACAGTTTCAGTTTGAAGTGCATCAACATGCTAAAACCCCGCCTCTACTTAATATTTCATTTCAGTTGAATGTACATCAGCATACTGAAATAAAGCCCCACCCTCCTACTCAATATTCAGATTTAGTTAGAAGTACATCAACACACTGAAATAAAGCCCTGCCCCTTTACTCAATATTCCATTTCAGATGAAAGTACATCAACATACTGAAATAAAGCCCCACCCCCTACTCAATATTCCATTTCAGTTGAAGTACATCAACACACTGAAATAAAGCCCCACCCCCTACTCAATATTCCATTTCAGTTGAAGTACATCAACATACTGAAATAAAAGTCTCGGCAACCTTCGGTTCAGACAGACTTTAATTCTTAAGGGGGCTAATATTATGAACCTTAATACTACACTTTTTTTAGAATTAAATACTGATTGTTTTTCCAGACGAAATAAAAGAAATAAGACTCTCTCCAGTAGAAAAATGTTATAGAACATATAGCTCTGTTAAACATGACTTAGGAAATATTTATACAAGAGTATAACACTTTCCTAGTAATGTTGGCTCCCACTGTAATACGACATGTGTGTTTGTAACTGATCTGCAGAGACACTTTGGCCGAGAAGGTACCATGTCTGCATTTCCTAGCGCAGTCATCGCGTAAAGACGTCTCAGTGTCCAACAGCGAGTCTTCCTTCAGGGAGCACATGCTGAGCCGACAGTCCTCGGGGTCAAAGGCCAAGTTCCAGCGCATCTCCTCCATGTCCACAGCAGATACGGTCAGTGCTTCCCCAACAGGAGGGCAAATAAAATCCTTCAAGACGACTAATGTAGAGTATCATGAACTCTGGGTTACACTTTTTTTATTACACACTATGAATCATTTATTAAGCATTAGAAAATAGTTATTTGTTGAGCATTAACTCCTTTAGTAAACAGTTTATTAATACAAATTCAATAGTCAAAGTGTGGAGCTCATGCTGAGTGAAATGCAGAACTCTCCAAAACTCCTCCAGAGCGATCTGAGAATCAAATAGTGTCAGCAAAAGTAGGCTGTCCTAATGTTTTTCCCGTGCCTGAATGTGTTGCATGTGCTCTAGGTCTGGAGTGATGTAGAAATAGACCCTGTGGACCAAAAGAGCCAGACAATCAGAAACTCACAGTCAGCCAGTCTGCTGAG
The DNA here is from genome assembly GCF_052040795.2 of Danio rerio. Taxonomy (NCBI): domain Eukaryota; kingdom Metazoa; phylum Chordata; class Actinopteri; order Cypriniformes; family Danionidae; genus Danio; species Danio rerio. The sequence goes on along the minus strand of NC_141030.1, from coordinate 1,503,465 downwards.
AGACGACAAATGGAAAGCGCAAACCAAACAGGACTATCAGAACGACAGGGAGAGCAGTGAAGAGAAGGTAAGGTGAGGGACTGCACTAAACACACATTATTAAGGTCATTATCAGACAATGATGCTCTTTGAATCCATCTGATTAAGGCTCAGTCTCAATTTTGTGTTTGTGAAGTCTGCACCTTCCCCTGAGCCTGATAGTGTGACTAGGTAGGGAAGGAAACTATCCCTATTACACGTAATCATGTCATCATTAGTGCACATTGTGAGTGCAGCAGGGCAACGCACTAAATGAGTGTTGACATGCTTGTAAATGCATTAAGTTACATTAACCCTTGTGTATTGTTCAAGTTGACTCTCCTTTCTTTGTGTTGGTGGCTGTTTTTGACCCATTGACTCTCATTATAACAACATTTTTTAATTGCACATTAATTTTCTAATAGTTTTCATTCGGGAGTTCACACTTAGCAGATAATCAATAAAGTGTATTTGGCATGCTGTCCCGGGAGAGAGTCCTGAGCTTGTAATATCCTCGAGCCCAGGGCTCCCTCCCGTTAGATCGGCGAGAGGGGAGTTTGAGATCAGGTAGGTTGGGAGAACTCCCCTGCTTGTCGCCGTGTGAGAAGTGTAAACTGGGGTTGTCTTAGTTGATAATTTGGTTTCGTCGATTGGCTATGGCTTATGTTTTTGGACGGTGGGAGGAAACCGGGGAACCCGGGGGAAACCCACGCGAACACGGGGAGAACATGTAAACTCCGCACAGAAACACCGACTAGCCCGATAGGAGGTTGGACCAGCGGTGTTCTTGCTGTGAGGCAACAGTGCTAGCCACTGGGCCTCCGTGTCGCCCTATCGGGAAAAAAAAAAAGGGGGGGGGGGCTTCAAGATGAAGATAATGCTTCCGTAATCATCTAATAGAGCAGATTACGGAGCTAATGAGGTGCCAGCCGTGTTAAGGATCCATTAAGCACGTGATCCTCTCGAAATTAGTTTATGAATAAACCACTCGTTGTGAATTGCATGATAATAAGTCAATCTGTGCTCTGTCGAATTTTGATGTTGAAAATTTAACTCAGCAGTTTAACAAAGTGACTTTTACTGACATTTTATTAGTGAAAAAATTATATTCAGTTGAGAGTACATCAACATATTGAAATAAAGCCCCGCCCCATACTCAATATTCAGTTTTAGTTGGAAGAGCATCAGCATACTGAAATAAAGTCCCGCCCCCTACTCAATATTCCTTTCATTTGGAAGTATATCGACGTACTGAAATAAAGCCCCACCCCCTATTCAATGTTCTGTTAATTAACACACTGAAATAAACCATCGCCCCATACTCAATATTCAATTTTAGTTAAAAGTACATCAACACACTGAAATAAAGCCCCGCCCCTACTCAATATTCAGTTTCAGTTGGAAGTACATTAACATACTGAAAGCCCCGCCTCATTCTCAATATTCAATTTCAGTTGGAAGTACATCATCACACTGATATGAAACCCCGCCCCCTATTCAATATTCTCTTTCAGTTGGAAGTACATCAACATACTGAAATAAAGCCCCACCCTCTATTAAATATTCTGTTTATCAACATACGGAAATAAAGCCCCGCCCCATACTCAATATTCTGTTTCAGTTGGAAGTACATCAACATACTGAAATAATACCCCGCCCCCTATTCAATATTCTGTCTATCAACATACTAAAATGAAGCTCCACCCCCTACTCATTATTCTGTTTCAGTTGGCAGTACATCAACATACTGAAATAAAAGTCTCATCAGTTTCGGTTCATCTGGAGTTGAACTGAATGAAAGCCAGATTGATGTCTATGTTTTGATGAAGTGTTTTGTTTTCTACAGTCTGCAATCACGGACAGTGGCGGCTCCTTGAGCGGCGGAGGCCTTGACTTGGTGTCCGAATCCATCAACATGGCCACTGTCCCTCTCCTCATGGCCAAGAACACTGGAGAGGAGGACCAGGAGGAGGAAGAGGACGAGACTCTGACGGGACAGCAGGACAGCAGGTCTCTGAGCCCCATCAGCAACGACCTGCCTTTTTACCAGGACACAGAGGAGCCACACATCACCCTCAGCCCCACATCAGCGGAGCAGCAAAGCACGGAGACCAGAGAAAACAATCTGATCCTGGAGCTCAAGAGTCTGAACTGCTCCAGTGAACTCCTGGAGTCTGTGGAGAAGTTTCTCTCCTGAGACCCAGAGTTTGTCTCTATCTTCTCCTCCTTCTGCTTCTTCACGTGTGTGTTTTACTGAAGACACGTCACAGTCTTCCACAGAGTTTCACAGCAGCATTATAGCTGACAAAGCTATTTATTTTTGTGCAGGTATTCAGCTATTAACAATAGAGAGGATCAGGGCTAAGGGGTGGTTCTAGGATTTCATCCTGAGGCCCTGATCACACCGAATGCGCTTTTCCATTGAGAGGCGCATCTTTTCAATTGATCTGCGTTTTTGACATCACGTTTTTTCATTCTTCAATGAAATTAAAGCAGAGGCAGGGGTGACAGCAGTGTTTGTGTTGTCAAGATGACTATTATAGATGGAGGAGAAACTAGTGGTCGCTGTTTCGAGGTATACATAGCTGTATGACTTCACAAATCAAGAATATCACAATATTATTAAAGAGCCCCTATTATACATTTAAAAGGGTCATATTTTGGTTTTAAAGGTCTCCAGCAACAGGCTGAACTGCGTGCGAGGTTAAAAAACACATTCGTTGTCTTATAATATGCATTTGTTTTTACCTAATCATCCCAGCGACTCCCTTATGATTCGTTCTCAAACTCCTCCTTAGCACAAAGCTAATCTGCACTGATTGGGCCAATGACAGCCTGTTGCTATTGGTCGACTGCGTTCAGTGTAAGGCAGAGTGAAATGGCCAACAGTATTGAAGTAGTCAGAGTGCAGAGTGTATGTTTGAGCATACCTGCCAACACTCCTGTTTCCATCTCCCGCCACCCTCCCGTTTTGTTATTTTTCCCGGTAAAACTCAACCACTACACCCAGTCACCCCCCACCCAATCCTAAGCATTTTGGTACAGTCTGTGAAACCCCCGGGTGGCCAACATTGTTATAGGATCCGATCGCAAGAGGCGGCCTGAAACAAGCTTCATAGTAGTTACTGACTACACAGTACACATTACCAGTTCTCAGGGCTTAATATTAGAGGTGTGAACCTATACTGGTCTCACGGTTCGGTTCGGTTCGGTTACGGGCTTAATATTAGAGGTGTGAACCTATACTGGTCTCACGGTTCGGTTCGGTTACGATTATCATGCCTTCGATTCGGTTCAATTCGATATTTCGGTGCATCACGGTGCATTGACGATGCTTTCCATATACAGTGTTATACACTGTCTCTCATTCAAACATAAACATAGACAGCACCAAAGAAACAAACACACACACACACACACACACACACAGACACACACACACGCACGCACACAAACACACACACACGCACGCACACACACACACTTAAGCCCTCGTAACAGGGAGAGCTCGCGAAGAGCGGAGCAAAAAAACGAAAGAAAAAAACAAACAAAAAATAAGCACTTTTCCGACGCTGAGAGCTCCTCTCAGCGCGAGCTATCCCGGCTAAACACATATTGCGAGGGCTTATACAGAGCAGTGCTTGTGGAGCGAAAAAAAGGAAAGACAGCTGTGAAACATAACCAGCTTTGTCTTTCTGTAGGAAACACACTTTAGATCTTTTTAGGGTAAGAGGTTTTTGAGTTATTGCCGTCTATAACTGAATGTGTGTCAGGAATATCGAAAACAAAACCAACTGAACCGCGCTCCTTTCTGGCGCCCTCCTGGATGTACAGCGCCCTTAGCATTTGCCTATGGTGCCTATGCCACGGGCCGGCCCTGAGTTGGCTGAGTGTTGTAAATACTCGCGCTCACCTCCCTCGCGACAGAGCGCATAGGAGATAAATGACGTCAGTACACAATAACCGGTTATGATTATTACTAAACCGATACCGAATTGTCCTCGTCTGCATCGCGGTGCACCAAAGAAACAATTAATTTTGACACCCCTACTTAATATGTGGCACCACAGAGGCACCTCTGAAATCTGATCCTGCACCTCATTTTACCAATCCCCCTCATCAACCGCCTCCTCCCTCATCCACTGTTCACTTTGTTCCGCAACTCCCCAACCCTCTTCACTTTCATTCACGACATCTGTCCATCCTCGGGTACTATCCTGGATCCGTTACCCAGATCTGTTCCGAGACTTCGCAATTCACAAATTAAGCTGGTTCTCAACAGTGTTATTTAGACACCTCACCCCCGAACCCAACCCCGCTGTCTCCTGGATTTTCAGGGACAAATGTTGGCAGGTATGTGTGTGAGCCCAATGCAGGAGTGCATTAAAGCAGTGTAGTTAAACACCAGCATATTTCTCCATTCCTAACCATGACACACATTCAGTATTGATGCACACAGCAGCAATAGCTGAACCCTTCTGAACCTTGACCACCGCACGTGTGTAGGAACAGCTGATGGTAGCCAAAGCAATAACAAGCAGCAGTGGAACGTGAGCTCACAAAAGCATTTAAATCTGTAAACAAAGCGGCACACGTGGTGTTTTCACCAGGGCATTAGACGGGATATGAGAATATAAAGAGTTAACCAGATGCAGTACAAGTAACAAAACACAATTAAATACAGAATTTGCAAGCTAGAGAAACAAAGAGGCAGCCATTTTAATCGCACTTACTTACACTTGTTAAATGGAGGACGAAACTGATCCATGAACTGTGTACTGATAAAGTTCCTGTCGAGCTCTGACAAAGTCCCATACATCAAGTCTTTTCTGATCCTTCCTTTAACAAACAGCTGACGAATCCCCCGTTTTAAGCATGTCGATTCCAGAAGTACTCGTCAGAAAAGGAACCAGCGGTGCTATAACTTTAATCATAAGGTAAACACAAAACAAATCATTCCATCCGGAGCTCCTTCACGGGACTCGACACTTGTAAACACTCTGGTCCAACGGGTTCGCATGGCTCTCAGTCCTGCCTACACTCGTCAGCGCTACCAAGCAGACCAATCACAGCGCTTGCGGTATGCAGTTACATTTTTGAGAGTGCGTGTCAGCGTCGAGGGCTGCGGCAGAGCGTGCACTTGATTTAAAAGTATAAATCAGCCTTAACACTTCATTTTAAGCTGTAGAATCTACATGTGCACTGACATTATTCATTACCATAGGGGATCCCACTTTCTCAGAAAAAAGGGTATGGGACCTTTCACTAGGGTGGTACTTTATAGTTAAAACCAAAAATTTCCCGTATTGGTAAAATTTGGGTACATTTGGGTACTAAAACACCTTTAAAGGTGCCAAAATGGACTGTTTGTTTACAAATGTGTACTTTTTGAAAGGTATCAGTGAGAGCTCGCGTATCTTTATTTCTGCATCATAAATGTGCATCATAGTAGGCACATTTAGCTCGATCACATCATACCTGTTGTTTTAAAGCAGATGTAAAACCAGAAAACAACATCTAGCTTGATTTAGTTTAATGTTGATTTATTTGTTTATTATTTATTTTGTGGGTTAATTAAAAAAAACCTCTGTATTATTATTATTATTATTAGTCTAACAAAAGTGCTTTGCTTTATTTTCCCCAAATTGGACCCAATAATTCAGTTAAATTGTAGCTTATTTTGAAAGTCAAACATTTCCTGCGTGCACAAAACATTAAGCAGATTGACAGGATGATTCCTCATGAAGCGTCTCTCCAGAAACGCTGTTTTGTGTCTCAGTTTTGTACTGTACCCATCTCTTGTTTGTACGTCTCTCCAGCACCTTTTGTTCGTGTGAGCCGTCCCATAACCAAAACAACCCTGGTGTACTTGCACTTAATCCTGTGGCACCTGGAAATAGTTGTTAGCAAATCCTATTTTGTGGAAACATTGATAGAATAGAGTGGTTCGTCAGGGGAAATGAATGGATATTTGTGTAAATATATGTATATAACAAGAGTGTGGCCTGAAAATTCATCATCATCCAATTTCCCAGCTAACAACTTAATGTTCTACAAGCATTCTCTTAACATTTCCATTCATTTTATATTACTCTATTTACAACCTCCAGTTGTGTATAATATGTATTAACTTTATTCGCAATGTTTTCAACACATTTCAGTCTCATGTTATAATAATTTTCTCAAGACGTTATTTAAAACATTATTGAAACGTTCCATACACACTATGTTAATGTATTTTAAAAACATTTTCAATCAGTATTATGAGAATATTCATGAAGAACAACTAACATCCTGAAGACTGTTGTTGTAAAAACATGTATCTATAGCTGTGTCTTATTTCAGAGGATGCATCCTCCGAAGGATGCATTTGAAGTGCACTGCGTCATTGTGGCCCGATGAAAGCTGTTTTATTTATTTATTTTTTAATTCAAAGGCTCCTTTAAACGCAGCCTTAAAAATGCGCTTCATTTCCCATATAATGAAGGACACAACTAGTGGATCCTTCACGGCCTCGAACGTCGCGAGATTCATTGCATGCAACGTTTTTAAAAGAAAACTCTGGTTTAAATGTATGAATTAGGTTTATTGGTAACACTTTACAATAAGGTTCATTAGTTAATGCATTTACTAACATGAACTAATCATGAACAGCACTTGTACAGCATTTATTAATCATAATTGAACATTTACTAATGCATTATTAACATTCAACTCCATGCTTGTTTACATTAGTTAATGCACCGTGAGTTAACATGAACTAACAATGAACTACTGTATCTTCATTAACTAACATGAACAAATACAGTAGTAGATGTATTGTTCATTGTTTGTTCATGTTAGTAAATGCATTAATTAACATTAATTAACTAATGAACCTTATTGTAAAGTGTGACCGGTTTATTTTACTTGGATATCTAAACACATTAATAAACAAAAAGAGTCTGACGTGTTACTAAAGACTGATTTTATAGACCGTTTCCATGTTTGTGTACATGTATTGATCAAAGGAAATATATTTCCAGCTGGTATTCCTTGTTTTGCCTTCAGATCTCTTAAAATAAGTTTTAAAATCACTTTGAAAACAAAAGTCATTACAAATTTTATCAACAGGTGACGCAGTGGCGCAGTAGGTATGAGTGTGTGTATGTGTGTGAATGTGTGTGTGAATGTTTCCCAGAGATGGGTTGCGGCTGAAAGGACATCCGTTGCGTAAAAATGTGCCGGATAAGTTGGCGGTTCATTCCGCTGTGGCGACCCCGGATTAATAAAGGGACTAAGCAGATAAGAAAATGAATGAATGAATGAATGAATGAATGAATGAATGAATGAATGAATTTTATCAATGCTTTCTTGGTTGCCTGGTGATCTGGTATCTAGATCGTCTCATTTCAAAACGCTCGGTTTAGCCTGTGTGGACTTCGAAGGACTCACCTTTGAAGTCTGCATACTTCAGAGGATGCAGCCTCTGAAATGAGACACAGCTAATCACTGTTAGAAAAATGTTTCAGAGATATAATTTTAATGCATGCTAATACATCCTTTTAATGTTCTGAGAATGTTCCCTGTTAGCTGGGTTTACCGTTTCTTTAGTGGTTTTGAATGATGCATCTAAACCAAAACTGTATAATACTTATATATTATGTCCGGTGGCAATTTTTGTGCCAATCAAATGTTATCTAATGAAAATGCAAAGGGAACAGGCCAAGTGTTGTGCACGTTCCCACTTGTTCTGTGTAATCATTATTGTTCAAATGAATTTTGAAGTTGAAAATACACCAGAGATTTATTGTTGAAGTTGAACAGGTCTCTGGAGATTTATTGTTCCCAGCACAGTTCAACACGGCTTTGGACTGACTGAGATTAAATTCATTTAATTCATGACTGTTTATGAAAATGTGCTACCCACCAGCTGAATTTCCAGGATCATTTGTCATTCATCAGAATCTTGGAGCAGTTGTTTCTCCAAGAATTAGTGAAAATAGATCCAACTTTTGCATAAACCTACAGATGTTTAACACAGCGCTGTCCTCTTCCTCTTCCATAGGGGTGGATTTCATCATGGACCAGGACATTACTACATACAAAGTATTGTCTCTAAAGTTACAAAGAGTCACCTAGTTATTTGGCAGGTAACCCAAAAATAATGTTGCAACAAGTATTCCATAATTTAGATATCTCATCTTGGCGCCATCCACAATCCAAGGGTCTTTCTGTCACATGAAGAAGATTCAAGGTATTCAGGAAAGCAGTGGTTCTCAAACTTTTTTCACCAAATACCACCTCAGGAAAGAATTGTCTCTCTAAGTACCACCATATATTGACCGGTATTGAAATACAGTAGTGTAACAGGCCTAAATAAGCAGCTACAGCACTGCACAGTTCAAAAACAAGGCAGAATCATTCATAATATTATAAATATTTATTATTGTCTGCCTTTAAACATTATATGGTAACACTTTACAATAAGGTTCATAGTTAATGCGTTTACTAACTAATCATGAACAACACTTGTAGTCGGTGCAATAGCCTAGTGATTAGTGCGCCGACATATGGTGCAATAGCACGTCAGGGCATCTGGAGTTCGAATCCCAGCTTGACGACATTTCCCTACCTTACCCCCTCTCTCTCTCCCACTTTGCTTCCTGTCTCAATACTGTCCTATCTAATAATAAAGGCAAAAAAAAAAAAACACTTGTACAGCATTTATTAATCATAATTGAACATTTACTAATGCATTATTAACATTCAAGTCCATGCTTGTTTACATTAGTTAATGCACTGTGAGTTAACATGAACTAATAATGAACTACTGTATTTTCATTAACTAACGTGAACAAACACAGTAGTAGATGTATTGTTCATTGTTTGTTCATGTTAGTAAATGCATTAATTAACTAATGAACCTTATTGTAAAGTGTGACCCATTATAAATAGTTCGAACATTACTGTGCTTACAGGTAAAATAAATAAATAATGTTTAAATTAAATTGTGCTTTGAAAAATATATTGAAAATGGCACTTTTCTTAAACAGTAAAAAGAAAACTGCTGTACTTAAATGTAAGGTGTTAACATACTTATTCATTAAAACCTGGACATGTTCCTCAGACCTCATGACATAGACTATATGCTATCAAATTTCAATATAATGTTTTTGACAATGTTTAAGTAGATGTTGCATGTATATACAACTTATTTGTATATCTTTGAAATCTAAGCATGTACGTGTATTTTAAATATATGAATTGGATTTACATATTTATATTAGACATTAGATCTGCGTACTGTGTGTCAGAGTAGGCTTTCTGCGTCAGAAAAGCAAGTCATTAACCCATAATGAAAACTACAGGATACGCCCCCAACAATTGTTACACATATGGGACAAACATTATAAAATTGGATATAAAATAAAAGGTTTTGCCTGTTGAAATCAAGTTACTGATCACAACGGTGATATCGTATGCGACAAATGGTTAAAAGTGTGTTTATTTTTTTACTTTAATTATTCAGCGATTCCTCCGCGTACCACTAGAAGGATACCTGCGTACCACTAGTGTTACAAGTACAGTTTGAGAACCACTGCAGTAAAGAAACCCAGCAGAAAAATCCAGTTTAAACCAGCCTAGGCTAGTTGGCTGGTTTTAGCTGGTTGACCAACCTGGTTTTAGAGGGGTTTTGGCTACTTCCAGACTGGTTTCCAGCCATTTCCAGCCTGGTCTGGTCTGGGAGATGACCAGCTTAAACCAGCTTGACCAGCCTAGCCAAGCTGGGTGTCCAGCCAAAACCAGCTATATCCAGCTTAAACTTGGCCAAGCTGGTTTTAACTGGTTGTTTTCAAGCCTGACCAGCTAAGACTAGGCTGAAAATGGCTGGAAACCAGCCTGGAAATGGCCAAAACCCCTCTAAAACCAGGCTGGTCAACCAGCTAAAACCAACCAACCACCCGGAGCTGGTTTAAGCTGGATTTTTCAGCAGGGAAGAGGGAGGTTATGAAATGCTACGCATCACCGCCTGCAGTGGGAAGTGCACTGTCAAAGGAGCCTAGGAAGAAAGTGTACCTTTCCATTGATGACATCAGACTGCAAGACTGTGCCTGTGTAACCCCGCCGCTCCTACCCCACCTAACCCTCTCTGAGCTGGTTTGGAACCGGAGACCTTCCGCATGAGAGTTGGTTGCTCTAACAAGGAGGTTAAAGACCATGGCCTCTAGCGTCTGTCACTAGAGCACCTTTAGAGGTCAGGGGAGTGAGGTTTACCTGCATAGCACTTACTAGCTGGTCTCCGTTACACTCACCCCCCTAAACCTCACTCCCATCCGGGTCACGGCACCAATGTATCCCCACCGGTCCTACACCACCCAACCCTCTCCGAGCTGGTTTCAAACTGGAGACCTTCTGCATGGGAGTCGGTTCCTCTAACAAGGAGTCTAAAGACCATGACCTCTAGTGTTTGTCGCTAGAGCACCTTTAGAGGTCAGAGGAGTGAGGTTTACCTGCACAGCGCTTACTAGCTGGCCTCCGTTACACCTGCCCTATGCAGTCGGAGTCCAAAGTTTACCTGTCTATTAAAGGGTTATATAGTAAACAAACACTGTCACTAATAAACCCAACAACAACTACAGAATTCACAGCAAATGCACCACTGCCAACAAACAGTTAATCCAAAGAGCATAGAATCACCAAGAGGCGATACTCTAGTGCAATTTGAGAAACAGCCACTAGACGGCGCGGCGGCCCTTTTGGGATGGAAACTCCAATAGAACAACAACATGTTATAAGTCTGTAAAGTAAAAGTGCTGATGATTGTCATAAAGTGTTGTATTGTCGTCTTTCAGGTTGTATCTCTGCTTTAATGCACTTCTTAAATAAATAAATAAAAAACAAATCAGCTGCTCGCCATCATGACAGCAATAAGATCCAATGGACAGCCGATCACTTTCACTCCAGAACGGCGGAATCCGGGGCTGTTGCTGTTTCAATGGAACTTTATATTGAGTGTCGCCTCTTGGTCATTCTAAGCTCTTTGGTTAATCTACCTGCTCATTTTGGGGCGAGGCAGTGGCGCAGTAGGCAGTGCTGTTGCTTTACAGCAAGAAGGTTGCTGGGTCGCTGGTTCGAACCTCGGCTCAGTTGGCATTTCTGTGTGTAGTTTGCATGTTCTCCCATGGTTTCCTCTGGGTGCTCTGGTTTCCCCCAAGGTCCAAAGACATGCGGTACAGGTCAATTGGGTAGGCTAAATTGCAAGTGGGTCTCACTGCAGAGCCATTTGGGCAGAGTTGAGCTCCAGCGAGGGGGAGCATGAGCTCTCGCTCCTCCTTTCTTGCACTTCTTCTACGAGTGATGTCACTGGGGGTAGGGTTAGGGGAGGGGTTGGTGTATGCACTAAAACAGCTTATAGGAGGAGGAGCAAGAGCTCATGCTCCCCCTTGCTGGAGCTCAGCTCTGCTCAAATGGCTCTGCAGTGAGCACCGTCTCCTAAATTGTCTGTAGTGTATGAGGGTTTAGATGAATGTGTGTGTGGATGTTTCCCAGGGATGGGTTGCAGCTGAAAAACCATCCGCTGCATAGAAACTTGCTGGATAAGTTGGCGGTTCATTCCGCTGTGGTGACCCCGGATCAATAAAGGGACTAACCCGACAAGAAAACGACGATGACCTGCTCATTTCACTTACGGTTTTGTTTATCCTGACACTATCTTGAATTAATAACTCTGTTTAGATCTATCTTGAAATGACTTCATACATATTTCCCACAACTGTGCTTATGTACACTGTTAATCCTTTATCTATGTATGTGAAAGTGAAGTCAACCGAACAGCCTCACAGCTTCGTGTTTTCTCTGAATTGTCTGTCGATGTTGATCACAGAATGCAGCAATTGATTAAGCGTCAGTCTGAATTTACCTGCCATCATCAAACCATTGATCTCATTTGTATGAACTGAGGTTTTAGTGCTTATAAGGGGTGAACTATAGAAGTCAACATTTGGGGTTCTATCGTACAAATGTTTCAGCCTGGCGCAAGTAACATAGGTTTTGGGTGGCAAATGCATTGTGCGCCCTTTTGTAAAACCATGAGGATGCTAGTCCAGAGAGGAGGTGTGTTAAACTGAAACCATGCTATCGACAAACTAAAAGCTGGTCTAATGCCAGCAGCGCATGTTTAGTATTTTACTTTGGTTAATTAAAGGGTTAAATAACCACAGTTAAAACTACACTGTAAAAAATGGCCGTGATTTCAACGGTAAAAAACTGTAAAAATGCTACAGTACAAATCCGTAATCTGGTTAACGGTATGTTTCCTTAATATATACGGCGAATAACCGTAAATTGACTTTCCCAGAATTCCCTGCATGGCAAATAACTTTTTATGCATTTGGTTGACATTAATGTGGATCTTCTTAGTTGTTTCCCCATCAGTTATGTTCATTAGAGATTTATGTTACATCTAATGTTGATAAACAATGTTTATTTCATGACTTTAATTTTATGCGTGTTACCATACTGGTGTTTTGTAGCTGTGTCAGTGACACTGAGGACCTTCTATTTGCGGATTTGTGGGAGAAGTTGATTGTCATGAGCATTGGCTCATTATGTAACTTTCTCATCACCACCTGAATGTGGGTGTGCTAACGTGTCTAACTGTGTAACAAAAGATGTGTAGATGTTGATCAGTCAAAATACAGACATTTTACCTCTATAAATTACTAAAATACGGTAATTTACCGTAAAAATGTAAAATTACTTTAACGGTTTGTACCATGTTTTTAACAGTAAAGTACTGGCAACCACAGCTGCCGTTTTTTTACCGTAAATTTTACGGATTTATTTTTTACAGTGTAGAAGTTTACATACACTCTAAAAAGAGGAACATAACCTTTTTTTTTAAACTGTCTGATGGTAGATCATTAAACGTTTACCATTGTAGGTCCGTTAGGATCACCTAAATGACTTACACTGGCTAAATGCCAGAATAATGAGATAATTTTTTTATTAATTTCCAGACCAGGGGTCACCAAACTTGTTCCTGGAGGGTCGGTCTCCTGCAGATTTTAGCTCCAACCCTAATCAAACACACCTGAACAAGCTAATCAAGGTCCTACTAGAAATACTTGAATCATCCAGGCAGGTGTGTTGAGACAAGTTGGAGCTAAACCCCGCAGGGACACCGGCCCTCCAGGAACGAGATTAGTGACCCCTGTTCTAGACAGTTTACACACATTTCCTTGGTATTTCTTTAGTTTTGCTTTTAAACTGTATAACTTTAGTCAAACGTTGTAGGTCTCCTTCCACAAGCTTCTCACAATAGTTTGCAGGAATTGTGGCCCATTCCTCCTGACAGAATTGGTTTAATTGAGTCAGATTTGTAGGCTGTCCTGCTCGAACAAGCTTCTTCAACTCTGCCCACACATTTTCTATAGGATTGAGATCAGGGCTTTGTGATGGCCACTCCAAAACATTCACTCTGTTGAACTTAAAGCACATTTGAACTCATTTGGCAGTGTGCTTAGGGTCATGATCTGTCTGGAAGACCCATTTGTGGCCAAGTTTAATGTCCTGGCTGATGTGTTGAGATGTTGCTTCAGTATTTCTCCATAATGTTCTGTCTTCATGATGCCATCTATGCTGTGAAGTGGAAAACAGCCCCACAACATGATGCTGCCGCCCCCATACTGCACAGTTTAGATGGTGTTGCTAGGCTTGTGCGCTTTCCTCTTTGTCCTCTAAATGTAACACAGCTCATTACAGCCAAACAGTTCAATCTTAGCTCCATCAGAGCACAGGACATGTCTCCAAACATGAGTCTTTCCCCTGGTGTACTTTAGTCACATTCAATTGATTATTGTTTTAAAGATGTTTATTTGTACACAGATTGTGTTGCTCTCAATGACCATTTAGTGGCTGTTTTATTAAACTCAATAAAAATGTGTGTATTTTGCTCTGATAAGATAATTAAATGGGCAAAACAATTTCAGCTGTACTACATGTCTTGATACAGCACATGGAAACCTCTTTGTCTAATTCATAAGCATCTGTTTGCAGTCTTGCCTGTACTGCTGCTTCATCCAGTAGATGGCAGCATTTGACTGCTCTATTTGTATTAGAGTAAGTGAAGCACATCATCACTCACAGACCTCACCTGATCATTGAAAAGATGCTGACTGCTGAAAACAACACATGACAGCAATCAACATCTAATGCATTTGTTCACAAACAAGTTAGCTCTTCTTGTTATGAGCTAGAAGAATTTGCTGGTATTTACGGCATGCACTTTCACTCCTATGAGAGCTGTGATGGGGAAGTGATCTCTGTGTGAGGTGAGTGACAGTGGCATGAGCTGAGTTAGTTAGATAATTAGTTAGATAATAATTAGATAATTAAAGTAAAAAATAAAAACAGATAATTGTGACATTTGTACATTTTTAAAGGAAATATTTAGTTAGACAATATTAAGGTCAGTTAAGTCAGTTTTGAGGCCTTATAAAAGCCAGGGGTCGCCACAGCGGAATAAACCGACAACTATTCCAACATATGTTTTACACAGCAACCCAGTGCTGGGAGATATATTATATTATATTATATTATATTATATTATATTATATTATATTATATTATATTATATTATATTATATTATATTATATTATATTATATTATGTTATATTATATTATATTATATTACATTATATTATATTATGTTATATTATATTATATTATATTATATTATATTATATTATATTATGTTATGTTATATTATATTATATTATATTATATTATATTATATTATATTATATTATATTATATTATATTATGTTATGTTATGTTATGTTATATTATATTATATTATATTATATTATATTATATTATATTACATTATATTATATTATGTTATATTATATTATATTATATTATATTATATTATATTATATTATATTATGTTATGTTATGTTATATTATATTATATTATATTATATTATATTATATTATATTATATTATATTATATTATGTTATATTATATTATATTATATTATATTATATTATATTATATTATATTATATTGTTTTTTATTGTTTTATATTGTTTTATATTATATTATATTATATTGTTTTTTATTGTTTTATATTATATTATATTTCATTATATTATATTATATTATATTATATTATATTATATTATATTATATTATATTATATTATGTTATATTATATTATATTATATTATGTTATATTATATTATATTATATTATATTATATTATGTTATATTATATTATATTATATTATATTATATTATATTATATTATATTATATTATATTATATTATATTATATTGTTTTATATTGTTTTATATTATATTATATTATATTGTTTTTTATTGTTTTATATTATATTATATTATATTATATTATATTATATTATATTGTTTTATATTGTTTTATATTATATTATATTATATTATATTATATTATATTATATTATATTATATTATATTATATTATATTATATTATATTATATTATATTATATTATATTATATTGTTTTATATTGTTTTATATTATATTATATTATATTATATTATATTATATTGTTTTATATTGTTTTATATTATATTATATTATATTATATTATATTATATTATATTATATTATATTATATTATATTATATTATATTATATTGTTTTTTATTGTTTTATATTATATTATATTATATTATATTATATTATATTATATTATATTATATTGTTTTATATTGTTTTATATTATATTATATTATATTATATTATATTATATTATATTATATTATATTATATTATATTATATTATATTATATTATATTATATTATATTATATTGTTTTATATTGTTTTATATTATATTATATTATATTATATTATATTATATTATATTATATTATATTGTTTTATATTGTTTTATATTGTTTTATATTATATTATATTATGTTATATTATATTATGTTGTTTTATATTATATTATTCATTCAATTATTCATTTTCTTTTCGGCTTAGTCCTTTTGTTAATCCAGGGTCGCCACAGCGAAATGAACTGCCAACCCATCCAGTATGTTTTTACGCAGCGGATGCACTTCCAGCTGCAACCCATCCCTGGGAAACATCCACACACACACAATCATTCACACTCATACACTACGGACAATTTAGCTTGCCCAATTCACCTGTACCGCATGTGTTTGGACTGTGGGGGAAACTGGAGCACCCAGAGGAAACCCACGCGAATGCAGGGAGAACATGCAAACTCCACACAGAAACGCCAACTGAGCCAGTAAAGGCTCGAAACAGCGACCTTCTTGCTGTGAGGTGACAGCACTACCTACTGCACCACTGCATAACCATTATTATTATTATTATTATTATTATTATTATTATTATTATTATTATTATTTTATTATTATTATTATTATTTTATCATTATTTTTATTATTATTATTAATATTATTATTTAATTATTATTATTATTATTATTATTATTATTATTATTATTATTATTATTATTATATTGTTATTTTATTATTATTATTTTATTATTATTATTATTATTATTATTATTTTACTGTGTTTACTCTATATATCTTCTTTTAATTGTAAACTTTATAAATGCTTTGGAAATACATTTGTAACAGTTGTCATGCAAATAAAGCAATTGATTTTAATAGAGAGAGAGAAAGAGAGAGAGAGAGAGAGAGAGAGAGAGAGAGAGAGAGAGAGAGAGAGAGAGAGAGAGAGAGAGAGTAAATTGTGTTCATCGTCGGTGACGTCAGCGAGCGCGGCACAGTGAGTGGGTTTCCTCCAGCGCGTGTTAAAGGGGCGGAAGTCAGTCAGACAGCAGAGTTCAGTTGCCGGAGTTTCTCAGCTCTACTTCCTAAAGTTCCTCATTCTCAGTTTGACTTTACAGCAGCTCACAGGTGAGACACACTTTTACTCTCATTACAGTTACTTTCGCATATTATACAGAGAATCCCCAGCGTGAGGATATCAGGAATTGCGGTCCTGCTCAATCTCTGTTCAGGAAATGGTAACCGATGCTGGACGGTTAATCATTGTCGAGTTTGTTTGTCTCAATATTTTCCGCTCTGTCAGATTTCGAGTAGTTATGAAGACTGTCGATGAGGAAGTGGCTGTTAGTTGCTCAAATGGTCTCATGAAGTTTGACAAGGGTGTGTGTGTGTGTGTGTGTGTCAGTGTTGTGTAAATAAGCTGGGTTTTAGTTGCATGTACTTTCTATAACTGCACTCACGTTAAATCTCAATGGGATAACAACATTACTTTATATTTATCTTCCTCATTAAAATGTGATTTATGTTTGTCTGTAAGAGATATATTTCTGCACTTTTCTGCTAGTGATCATTATCTTGATCTCTTTACATTGTACAATTTTAATACGCAAAAGTAAGTTCTTAAAGACAATACCTAGATTTAATATTTTCCCTTCTGAACTTTTGTTAATTGTTGAATCTCTAAAACTTATTATTATTATTGTTATTATTATTTATATATATATATATATATATATATATATATATATATATATATATATATATATATATATATAATAGTCTTTTTCTTAATGATTGAGGCTTTGTAATTTTGTAAAATATTTCCGTCTCTTTCCTAACTTTTGTTATTGTATTTTCTCTATAATTAATTAATGTTATTGTTCTTGTATTCAATACAAAAAGTTGCATGTACGATTTAGGTAAGATTTAAAGTTGGTTTTATATTCGTACTCTTGTTCTATGACAGCTTGTGACACTCTCTATATTGTTTCCCATTTGAATATCCTGCCTAAAATTGCATATACTGTAGGTATGACTTCAAAGTAATATTACCACTATTTAATTGACTGCGAACAGTGTTGTACTTATAGTTATTGGCTGCTTATATGATTTCCCTATTTATAAATAGCTTGCAAATAATATGTTTTGAAATTATGTTATTAAGGAGAAAGTCTGAATGTGTGAATGTAATTCTATAACTACACTCACGTTAACTATATTAGGCATAACATTATTCACCGTCCTTGTTTAAATGTGATTTATAATTGTCTGTAAAATTATATATTTCTGTACTTTTCTGGTAATTATCATCTCAGGAGTGACATGGTGGCTCAGTGGGTAGCACTGTTGCTTCACTTAAGAAAGTCTCTGGTTCGAGTCCAGGCTGGGTCAGTTGTCATTTCTGTGTGGAGTTTGCGTGTTGTCCCTGTGCTTACATGGGTTTCCTCCATGTGCTCCAGATTTCCAGTACTGGGTTGCAGCTGGAAGGGCATCTTTTGTGTGTAAAACATGCTGGATAAGTTGGCGGTTCATTCCGCTGTGGCGACCCCTGATGAATAAAAGGACAAAATCAAAGGAAACTTTTGTGTGTGTGTGTGTGTGTGTGTGTGTGTGTGTGTGTGTGTGTGTGTGTGTGTGTGTGTTACATTGTACAATTTTAATACACAAAAATAAGTTTAAATAAAAATAAGTTTTTAAAGACCTAGATTTAATATTCTCCTTGCTGAAATGTTGGTCATTATTACATTTCTTAAACTTATCAATAATAATAATGATAATAATAGTAATAATAGGTTTCTTGGTGGCACAGTGACTCAGTGGTTAGCACTGTTGCTTCACAGTATCATGCAAGAAGGTCACTGGTTCGAGTCCTAGCTGGGCCAGCTGACATCTCTATGTGAAGTTTGCATGTTTTCCCCGTGTTGGCGTGGGTTTCCTCCGGGTGCTCCGGTTTCCCCCACAGTCCAAACACATGCGCTATAGGGGAATTGGGAAAGCTAAATTGTCCATAGTGTATGTGTGTGAATAAGTGTGTGTGTGGATGTTTCTCGGTGATGGGTTATGACTGGAAGGGCACCTACTGCGTAGAACATATGCTGGAATAGTTGGCGGTTCATTCTGTAGGGACCTCTGAAATAAAGACTAAGATTAATGAATGAATAATTTTCTTAATAATCACACGTTCATTCAGTGACAGCTTGTAATATGCTCACTATATTGTTTACCATGTTACTTTAAATGCTGGGTCTGAAATCACCTGTAAGTGTAAGTAAACTATTTATTATTATTTATGACTATTTATTATTATTTATTAAACTATTTATTTGACTGTGAGCAATATTGTGCTTTGATAGTCATTGGCTGATTATATGATTTCACTATTTACAATTAAACAGTCAATGAAATAGTGCTAATGTCATGTTTGCATGTGATTTCTGACCCAATATTTAAAGTACCATGGTAGACATTATAGGGAGCAGGTCACAATGTGTCACTGAATGAATGTGCAATTATAAAACCAACTTAACTTTTAGTTTAAGTTGCACATACTTGACAAGATTGATGCTAAGTAGATTTTACTAGGGCTGTGAAAAAATTTGGAACTATCGCAATAATTTCTTTCACGATAGTTCAACCTGAAGTATCGATTCAAGTTGGGCCAATTCAACTGGGCCATTTGCTCTAGTACAGTGGTTCTCAAACTTTTTTCATCAAGTACCACTTCAGAAAACATTGTCCCTCCAAGAACCACCATATGAGCAGTATTAAAATACAGTAGTGTAGTAGGCCTAATTAAGCAGCTACAGCTCTGCACAGTTTAAAAACGTGGCAGATTAATTACTATTATTAATAAATTAATTAAGATTTATTATCATTGGCCACTTTAAACCTTATAAATAGTTTGAACATTAACACTGCTGTGTTTATAGATAAAAAATTAAATTAATTTAAATTAAAATGTGCTTTTAAAAGTTCATTAAAAATGGTAGACTACTGTTCTTAAAAAGTAAAAAAAAAACTCATCTACTTATATGTAAAGTGTTAACCTATAGTATAATATTCATCAAAGCCTGGAAATGCTGCTTGGACCTCATAAATATAGGCTATATGTCATCATGTTCATATATGAACCATTTTTGATCATATTAAAAAATATATGTTGCATGTACATATGACATATTGGATTACTCTGCGTACCACAAGAAGGCAGCCCGCGTACCACTAGTGGTGCACGTACCACAGTTTGACAACCACTGCTCTAGTAGATGTCGCTAACTCACAATCAACAAAACGCTAAATAGTATGGTATCAGAATTAAGCATGTCTGCCTTAACTAACATTGCAGTTACTGAAAACTGCATAGGAGGAATGGGACATCAAATGGAAGGACTTGTCGTTATAACAGACAATGCGTCACACATGACCATGGCAGCACAGCTGGCCTGTTGCATGTAAAATGTTTCATGCATGCCATCAGTTTACCTATGTGCGACCAGTTTTCACAGCAAAATGTTCACAATGCTGTCAGTCACACTGTCAGTTTACCGCATATTAAAGCACTGTGTTCCAGTTTTGTTTACTTGATGCATTTTAATTTTTTTTAGTTTTATAAATAATTTCATTTATATGTGACCATAGTGGCATATTCATTTTAGTTCAGGGTTTAATAACAATATGCATTTAATACAGTTCAGTGAGTTCTCTGTTCAATCACACTGTGCAGTTCTCATGAATTGAAATGGATAAAAAATAAATTGGAATTGGAATTTTAATTCGTCTGCTGACTTTATCAAGTTGTCAATATAACATGACACGCATACTAATGCAAACTATTGCAATATATCACAATATTTATTGTATCGCAATATATCGTGATATACTGTATCGTGACCCATGTATCGTGATATGTATCATATCGTGAGGCCCTTGCCAATACACAGCCCTAGATTTTACATTCACACGTTCGTTCAGTGACATGCTCCCTGTACTGTTTTCCTTTGTACTTTGAATATTGGCTCTAAAATCACATCACATCATAGCAACATTAGCACTGTTCATTTGTCTGTAAACGATGTTGTACTTGCATTGACTTCTAATATGATTTCACTATTTAGAATTGGCAAATAAAGCTTTTCTGAAAT
>NC_141030.1:1457500-1477500 GCF_052040795.2 Danio rerio | reverse complement strand
TTTCTGTCCTTTCCAGATGAACTCGAGTGTGGTTTGACTGAAATATAAATTCAGCACTGACCAAAGACGTCTGAACAAACCTAAAACTGGACATTCATTGGACAGCTCATTGCTGGTCATGAATTTTCAGCTTTTATTCAGTCTTAAAGGAGAACTACAGTATATGCCCCTTTTTCAAGATGTAAAGTAGTCTCTGATGTCCCTTGTAGGGTTGCATGGTTAATCGGTACTATGGTAACATCGTGATACTATCGCTCCAAAATACTGCCGGTGCCACTGTAGTTTTTAAACCGTAGTATCGTCATTAATGGTCTGTCTATTAAATACTTAATGTTGCATGTAGAAAAGTCACTTAGGGTGCGTTTACACCTGTGAATCAATTCAGTTGTTCTGAAACAGAGATTACAAATGTTACATTGTTGCTCTTTGCTCTTGGAGCGGTTCGCTTTCACACTGCAAAGTTTCTAATCGGACCAAAAGAGCTAAAACAAGTCACGTGTGAGTAAACTCTCCTCACATTGGTCAGAGTGTCAGGGTTTATTTTGCAGCGTCCCGCTCAGCTGTCAGGAGAGATGGTGGTTTGGTGGTGATTGACAGGGTGCGCGACGTGTCTGAGGAGAGATGCGGTGGGTAGGGGTGAGAAAGGTGCGCGACGATGCCTATTTGAGGACCGGGAGGGAGACGCGAGATTACCGGGAGATCATCACTCGTTTGCGGGCATCCGGAGACTCGCGAAACTTCCCGCCCTACTCATAATTCTCTCTTCATATAGCCGTAAGCCTATTACATATCCATAAACACTGTGATATAACCGCGCTCGGATCGGATCGCTTTCTCACTGCAATCGAACCGCTCCAGGGTTCGTTTCAATCGAGCCGATACCACCTCATTCAAGCCATCTCGGAGCGATTACTTTGGCGCGGAACAGAACGCGATTGCCCTGTTCACATATGCCAAACGAACCGCGCTAACTGGGCAATCGAGACACGTTCAAAAAACAAAAGTGTAGGTGTGAAAGCACCCTTAAATGCTCACACGTTTGTGCAACAATAAACCATTTTATTTGAATAGTGTGTGGAGGCCTTTAAGGTTGCAAAACTGTAAAATTCACACCTTTATAGTAGCTTATTGTTTTCTAAAGCTTCAGTTCGAATGCACATCTGAATCAGTTCATTTCTGTTCCTGTCAATATAATTTACTGTAGTAGCTACAACAACCATAATCTCTTTAAAAAAGAACGACTCACAACATTTTGAATTACTTTGGATTCTTACCTGATAAGACAAAAAAAATACATAAAATACCCCAAAAAACAACAGAAAACATTTAAAATATTTTAATTTTTAATAAATGTTTTGACCACTTCATATTGCCTAATTTGATCTTTTTGTAACGAATTACATTTGGTATAATTCAATGGTCTTAAACTCAATTGCTGGAGGCCTGCAGCTCTGCATGATTTAGCTCCAACTCACACCTGCTTAATAGTCTCTAGTAGTCTTGAACACCTTGATTATTTGGATCAGCTGTTTTTGATTTTTGTTGGAGCAAAACTGCAGAGCTGCGGCCCTCGAGGAATCCAGTTTGAGACCTACGGGTTCATTTGTATCTTGATTTTAATTACATTTTTGGTCAGTTATCTACAAAATAAACAAAAAGAACTAATGCATTTTAGGTGAAGTGATGTGCAAATACTTGTTTTAATAATAATTTAATTCAATCAAGCCTATTACAACATAAAATACAGTATTTCTGACTATTTTGATCCTAATTGTGATCAGAATTTGGCCTTAACAACATGAAAGCATGGATCATCCTGCCTTGTATTAGTGGTTCAGGCTGGTGGTGGGGGTGTAATAGTGTGGGGGAGATTTTCTTTGGGTCCATTAGTACCAATTGAGCATCAACGCCACAGCCTACCTGAGTATTGCTGCTGACCATGTCCATCCCTTTATGAGCACAGTGTCTCCATCTTCTGATGGCTACTTCCAGCAGGATAACGCAGCATGTCATAAAGCCTGAATCATCTCAGACTTGTTTCTTGAACATGACCATGAGTTCACTGCACTCAAATGGCCTCCACAGTCACCAGATCTCAATCCAATAGAGCACTTTTGGGATGTGGTGGAACAGGAGATTGGCATTATGGACAAATCTGCAGCAACTGTGTGATGCTATCATGTCATTATGGAATATGGTTGAATCTATGCCATAAAGGATTAAGGCAGTTCTGAAGGCAAAAGGGTTCCAACCCGGTACTAGTAAGGTATACTTAATAAAGTGTAGGTTAATGCATATATTTCCATTGAGCTCTGGCTGCATTTGGAAGAATATGAGTAAACAAAGCATCTCAACATCCCTTCATTGTGACAATGTCCCTTTATTGTATACTATGCTATAGAAAATGGTGGTTGTAAATAGACAAAAAGCTTTTTAGATTCTTAAACATTCTTTAAATTAGCATAAAGGTTTATTATTGAAGAGTGTTGGCACCCTGAAATGTACAGTTACTTTACTTCTAAATAATGCTGTGTTATTATTGGGCAGCTGTCCTTTTTCCAGGGCTTGCCTTTGGCATCCTATCATACCCGTCACCGAGCAGCCTGGCGCCGTTCACACCATGAGAAAACCCGCCGTGACTGACAGTTCAGTGGAATAACATGTTGGTGTTCACACAGGTTTAGCTCATATGGTGACAGACATATTAAGCCATCCATTTCAGAGGCGTTATGGGACAGACTCTACACAACGTGCTCATTTCCTCTTTTTAAGAGCTTAAACTTAGTGCCGACCTACAAGCACGAACAACAAACCTGGAATGGGTTTTTCAAAATTTATTTATTTATTTTCAGGATTTGGGGTGGCTCAGTGGTTAGAACTATGGCCTCACAGCAAGAAGGTCACTGGTTCGAGTCCCAGCTGGGCCAGTTGGCATTTCTGTGTAGAGTTTGCATGTTCTCCCCGTGTTGGTGTGGGTTTCCTCCGGGTGCTCCGGTTTCCCCCACAGTCCCAACACATGCGCTATAGGGGAACTGATGAACTAAATTGGCCGTAGTGTATGAGTGCGTGTGAATGAGTGTTTCCCAGTACTTGGTTGCGGCTGGAAGGGCATCAGCTGGTTCAAACATGGAAGAGAAGGCAAGGAAAACACGTTGTTATGTTCACAATCAGTATAACAAGTCTCAGCCAAGACATGTGTGTGAGTGCTCTCTCTATAGTCTGGGTAATGAATGTATGAGCTTCAGCTGTGTCTGTGTGTGTAACATCACTAGAACTCGGAACAGGTGTGTTTGAGCGGTGCATGACTGGAACTTGTAGTCCATGTAATGGCAGATTTGTAGTCTGTTGCGATATGCGTGTTTACCAGCGATCTGCAGCCACTAAAGGGGTACACAAGCGGTGTGATTGGCTGTTTGCTATGGAGACAGATTAGACTCAATAATAATTCACGCAAAAGACACGATGTACACATGCGTAGCCAAATTCCCGTGCATAAAACCAAATGCACGTGCGTGAAAGAGGATTTGCACATTGTCATTCAGGATGAACTCGCAAGTTTTAAACATTCAGAACTTTTTGCACACTCTTATACATTTGCAAATGGTGTTTTGCATTTGTGAAACGTATTTTATGAAAATGTATTTTTATTTTGTGCACGTGAAATTTTTTTGTGAATATAGATAAATATTTTACGCACGTGAATTTGGCTACGCATGTGTACATTGTGTCTTTTGCCTGAATTTCTTTTGAGACTTATCTGATTCCATAGTTTGCTGCTTTCATGTGTGGTGTTTGGTCGTTTGCTACTCTGGTGTGTCGTGTGATTGGCTATTTGCTGCCCTACTGTGTCGTGTGATTGGCTGTTTGCTGCCCTACTGTGTCGTGTGATTGGCTGATGCTGCCCTACTGTGTCATGTGATTGGCTGTTTGCTGCTTTCATGTGTCTTGATTGGTCATTTGCTACTCTCGTGTGTCGTGTGATTGGCTGTTTGCTGCACTCCTGTGTCGTGTGATTGGCTGTTTGCTGCACTCCTGTATCGTGTGATTGGCTGTTTGCTGTCCTACTGTGTCATGTGATTGGCTGTTTGCTGCTTTCATGTGTCTTGATTGGTCGTTTGCTACTCTCGTGTGTCGTGTGATTGGCTGTTTGCTGCACTCCTGTATCGTGTGATTGGCTGTTTGCTGTCCTACTGTGTCATGTGATTGGCTGTTTGCTGCTTTCATGTGTCTTGATTGGTCGTTTGCTACTCTCGTGTGTCGTGTGATTGGCTGTTTGCTGCACTCCTGTATCGTGCGATTGGCTGTTTGCTGCTTTCATATGTCGTGATTGGTCGTTTGCTACTCTCGTGTGTCGTGTGATTGGCTGTTTGCTGACTGCTGTGTCATGTAATTGGCTGTTTGCTGCGCGCGCGTGTCCTGTGATTGGCGTTTTGCTGCACACGTCACACTGTCAGCTGCATGTGGTCAAGAGTTAATCACAAATTCTGGATTAAACTCTTGAGTCAACAAAGAATATTAATATCAAACATTGTGAAACCACTTAAACCAGTCCTAACTAGGTCAAACTTGTTCTGTTTTGTCAACCCTAAACGTAATTTGCGACCTTCATTTTGTGTAACAGGCCTCAAATGAAAACAGGGTGTGGCCTTTGGAGCTTGTTTGATCCACTTAAAGGGACAGGTCACCAAAAAATGAAAACTTACTAAATATTTACTCGTAAGTGGTTCCAAACCAGTGTCTTTCTTCTGTTAAACACAAAGAAAGATATTCTGAAAAAAAGCAGAAAACCTGTAACCATTGACTTCCATAGTAGGAAATGCAAATACTATGGAAGTCAATGGTTACAGGTTTTCAGCTAAATATCTTATTTTGTGTTCAACAGAAGAAAGAAACTTAAAACAAGTAAATGGTGAGTAAATAATTCCAGTATTCAATTTTTTTGGTGAACGATCCCTTTAAAGTTGACTTTTTGAAGTATTGTTCAATATCGATGCCTTTAAGAGCTAATAGATATGAACAAAAATCAGGAAAGTCCAGTTTCCTGAGACTATAATGAAGCTGCACCCTTATTATTCTAACTGTGTCTGAATAACGACAGCATTGTTTATCTAGATTAGATAAGATGAGTAAATCTACCCGTTAGAAAGCATGACACACACACAGGCCTCATGTCTTCAGGCGAGGAAAAGCGATTCATTGGCTGCATTCAGGATGTTCTCAATACATGTTGTTCTGTAAAACCGCACCCGTAACGCTTGCTGTGGAAAGAGCATTGCATCAGCTTCACTTACTCATTCAATACTCATCCAGATAACAAACATGATGCTCACAGCTCTGATCTGATGAGGCCCAAGCTCTCTCTTTCACACGACTGAGATTCAGGGCTCTATTTTGACGGTCCATGCGCAGAGCACAAAACGCAGGGCGCAAACGCTTTCAGGGCGTGTCCGGATGCATTTTTGCTAATTTAAGGACGGCAAATCTGCCTTGCGCCAAGGCGCATGGTCTAAAAGGGTTGAGTTTATTTTCTTAATGAGTTATAGGTGTGTTTTGAGAATAAACCAATTAGAGTCTCATCTCCCATTCCCTTTAAGAGCCAGCTGCGTCACACCAAGAGCGCATTCGCTATTTACAGGACGCAAAGTAAGTCTAAGTGGAAAAAATGAGCATTTCACAATCAAACGGTTCACAGTTTACAGAAAACTGTTAAACAGAGCATCTACTGCGCGAGAATGAGAGATAATAGATCACTTTCACTTTCGCTCTTGAATAGGGAAACCTTTATGCACAGACAACAATTAGCCTATAAATAATTACTTTTGTTTGTTAAGCGCAAAAATTAGTTTCAAAACTGTTTCTAAATTCAGTTCTAATTTCCAGCAAACGAATAAATAAATAATAATAGCAAAATGAGCTCAAAAACCTGAGTTATATCCTAAAACACATGCTGTACCCCATATGGTCTAAAACCTGACAGGTGGGCAAATCTAAGCTTGTTTTATATAAAACAAATATATATATGGATATAATAAATAACACTGCTAATAATAATAACATTATACAAAAGCAAATTGTTATGAATGAACTGAAAAAGCCTCCCGAGATGAAGAAGACATAAAAGCAGTGGTTTTTCATATTTATGTAGGCTAGAAAATAATATGTTTTGTAATATTTTAATCCTTTATATTTATATTCTATATCTATTCTTATTATATCCTATATATATATCCTTAATATTTACATTTTTTCATATGTAAAGATATTTGTCTATTGCTCTCTTGTGCATATTAAGCAGTGTGTAAGCGAGGCGCAACTCTGCGCTGGAGTTTAGACCGGGTTTGTTTTGGTCTAATGAAAAATCTATTATAGTTTCTCAAAATAGCAACGCGCCAGCGGTCCGCCTCAGAACACCTTCCTTTTTAGACCAGAACACCTATGGGCGCACAAATGAGCGCTAATGCATTTGCTATTTAAACAGCGCAGCGCAACGCCTCAAAACCACTCTTGTGCCAAGCTTAAACTGCCAAAAGACTACTGCGTCACGCCTTGCGCCACACTGCGCCGGGTGTATGATAGGGCCCTCAGTCATCAGGGGTCGCAACAGCGGAATGAACCGCCAACTGTTTCAGCATATGTTTTACGCAGCGGATGCTCTTCCAGTGGCAACCCAATACTGGGAAACACCCATACACTCTCATTCACACACACATTCATACAATACGTCCAATTTAGTTTATTCAACAACTGCCTTGTATGGACAGCATAGCACCGAATATTTTTTTGAGTCAACTAAACAAGACCACTGGCTTGCTTAAGAGGATATGTATATATATATATATATATATATATATATATATATATATATATATATATACATATACTTGTCATATTAATACTCATAAAAAGGTAATCAGCCATCACTCCATCTTCTTTCCATTCATCAAATGTAAACAGAGCATGGAAAATCCAGAATTTGAGTATCCTTTCTCAGGATTTGTTGCTGTATTTTAAGTGTCAGCGGTCGTTCTTCGTGCATGTCCTCAATTAATAACACACACTGATGTGCTGAGAGAGAAAAGAGCAGGTGAACGCTGCCACTTTAAAAGCTGTGGGACATTCCTGAACGAGACCCCCGCTGTCTAATCCCTTCCTCTGGAATCTTTCTGTTTGGCTTGTGCTGGATTTTACCAGGGTTTTACCTCCACAACAACTGTTTCGCTCACCCATAAGCTCTTAAAATACTTTCCTGTGCACATGGAGATCGGCCCCCTTCTGTCGTGTCTATATAAATAGAGATTGCTCTTTTGTTTTATCTTGCGAGATAAGTTTAGACTATGAACCAACTTGTTCTTGGATGCATTTAGACAGTGTTTTCCAGATCACTCTGTTATGCGGATGCATCTGTACTCATTTATATGGGCCAAAGATGAGAACTCTTAAGCCGCCTTTCCACTGCACACGACAAGCGACAGACCGGAAGTCATTCATTTCCAATGGAGAGCAGTCCGGGAGCTGCGTTGAGTTCCGATCATCTCCGTACGCGGAAAATTCAGATCCGAATTGAGCTGCGGATCCGTTGAAATATTTGAACTCCTGCGACTAGACCGTATGCGCCCTGCCGACCGGATATGATGTATTCCAGTGTTATCCAAGCAGGTCCGTGCGCGCGAGATGAGAAATATTTGGTTATTTTTTTGAATTATAAAAAGTCTATATTAAAGAAAAAACTTTTCTGTTCATAAATGTAAGTAAGAAAGTAATAAATATATATATATTTTAAATGTTGTCTCCACATTCCCTCCAATATTTTAGCGGTCTATGAGTTTCTAGTATTCATGCATCCATTAAACCATGTAAACGCACAGAGAATAAAGGCTCTTGCTTTTGCAGTCCTTTATTTCGGACACCGTTGAGAATCACCTTCTCCCCCGTGGTGCACGACAACACTGAAAACACTGTTTGGCTGCCACAAGGGGCCGTATTCCGACAGTCGTGTCCAAATGTGGCTTTATTTTGGTGTCTGTCAGCATCAAGTTACATTTACAAATGATATTTTATGTACTTGGAAAGTATATTAGCCACAAATGAAGAGTAATTTTACACTTTAAAACTGACCAGAGTGCTCCTGCTCTCATTTGCGCGTCTCTGTTTAAAAGCCAATACAGAAACTAGGGATGGGTACCAAAATTCGGTACTTTATCGGTATCGGTGCTACATCATAAAAGACTGAAGTATCGATAAGCTCTGACTTTAACGGTTCTGCTATCAGTACTGGAGAATTATTGCTGAATAAACATTACTTACAGTAGCGTCATTTAACTGACCAACCTTTTCTAATTTGCAATATTTAATATTCGTCTGCACAGTGGACAATCTCACATGGGAAATGCCAGCCTGATCTCACGAGAAAACATAAGTATTTTACGTTTTGCCAGTTTAGTGGCTAATTCGAACGAATTCGTACGAGTTCAGTCGTACGAAATGGTACGATTTTTAAAAGGAGGCGTGGCACCTGACCCCACCCCTAACCCCAACCGTCATTGGGGGATAAGCAAATCGTACTAAACTGTACGAATTAGATCGTACGAATTCATACGAATTAGCCACTAAATGAAAAAGTTTCGAATTGCCGTGAGATTGTGTTGGAAATGCTTGTGTTTCCGGCGAGAGCGTCAAGTATAAAAGCCTTTACAGTTCTCGGCTGTGCTTGTGCACTCAGCGGAGGCTCTCGCTAAGCGCACACACATAGCTTGCGACACAGACTTGCGCGCACACTCAGTTCGTAAGCTTGCAGAGTGAACAAAATGGGTTGCGGTTCTCGAGTGCACAAAGCCCGCTGCAACAAACTCAAGTTGTTTTCTTGTATAAGTGTAAACGCAGGCAATCTGGCTGAGTGAAAGTATCTTTCAAAAGTGCATTTACTGCAATGCAAAGTTTTCACTGCCTTACCACTAACGGCAACGTTACATCATGGTTCGAGTTCAGTCTCTGTCAGTTGGTGTTTCTGTGTGGAGTTTGCATGTTCTCCCCGTGTTGGCGTGGGTTTCGGGTGCTCCGGTTCAAGTCCAAACACATGCGCTATAGGGGAATTTATTAACTAAACTTTTATTTATTAAAATTGGAATTTATTAACACAAAACAATGTCTTTGTGTGAATGAGTGTGTATGGGTGTTTCCCAGTACTGGGTTGCAGCTGGAAGGGCATCAGCTGTGTAAAATGTATGCTGGATAAGTTGGCAGTTCATTCTGCAGTGCCTTTCTCAGCTTTACACATGCCCACTGTGAGTTGGCCACACCCACTTATTTACATTTTGCAGTACACACAGAATAAAATTAATGTTTTGTTACACATTTCGTTCTGCGGTATGGATTTACAGTTAAAAATATAATTATTAGCCTTCTGTTAAAGGATTAGAACATTTCTAATCATAATAGTTTTAATAACTCATTTCTAATAGCTGATTTATTTTCTCTTTGCCATGATGACAGCACATAATATTAGACTAGATATTCTTCAAGACACTAGTGTTCAGCTTAAAGTGACATGTAAAGGCTTCACTAGGGTAATTAGGCAAGTCATTGTATAACAGTGGTTTGTTCTGGAGACAATCCAAAACAGGTATTGCCTAAAGGGGCTAATAACATTGAGCTTAAAATGGATTAAAACTGCTTTTATTATAGCCGAAATAAAACAAATCAGACTTTCTCCAGAAGAACAAATATTAGAGGAAATACTGTGAAAATTTCCTGAATCTGTTCAACATCATTTGTAAAATATATTAAAAAGAAATTCACAGGAGGGTGAATAATTTTGACTTCAGCTGTTTACCGCCCAGCCCTAATGTCACATACTCTGATTTCTGGATCAGCCCCCAGTAGACTGTGTTTTGTCTGACTGCTCTGTGCTCTTTTTAATGCGTGTCTTTGCTGTGTTTGTCAGGCAGTGAATTGGACGTTGGCAGTATTCACCATGAGCAGCAGCTACAGCGTGTCCCTGATCGGACCTTCCCCGTGGGGCTTCAGACTTCAGGGCGGCAAGGACTTCAGCATGCCGCTAACCATCTCCAAAGTGAGTGTCACGCAGACTCTACTTAACCCTATAGGTGTGAGACATGCTGTTACTGTTTTAAGCTGGTGATTCTCTGCATGTTGTCTAGCACATGCCACTGCTGTGCCATATCCACCTTTTTATATACAGGGTTTATATAAGTGCTGGAAGTCCTAGAAAACACTGGAATTTTCATCTGCTGTTTTCAAAGTTAGAAAAGGGCTTCCAGGCTTTTTAGAATAGTTTATTTTACTAAATGAGGGATAATGATGAATAACTATTTAAGTAAATTAAGTAAATCTATTTGCTTTGGCACAAAATGAAAGTATTTAAGTCTGTACGTCTGTTTTTTTTAATTAAATCTGTGCCATTTAAAATTAAAATTAAAATAAATTTAAAATGAAAGATGACCCATTTAAGATGCAGGAATATGACATTAATGAGAGTGCATGCCATACATTTGATTCATTTAAATGCTATACTATACTATACTATACTATACTATACTATACTATACTATACTATACTATACTATACTAACTTGCACAATATTACACCACACTGTACTATACCATACCATATTACACTATACTACTTGTATATTAATAAGCCTTACTATACTATGCTATATACACTATACTATATATTACACAATTCCGTGCTAAACTATACTACAACAACTATACAAATAGCTAAACTATACAATACAATGCCATACCATACCAACTATACTTTACTATACTGTACTATACCATACCATATCATACCATATCATGACATACTATTCAATTCTATACTATACTATACTATATATACTATAATACCACGCTATACTATTCTATAAAATATTAACATGTTATACTATACTACACTATACTATACCATACTATACTAGCTTAAATAATATTACACCATGTTATACCATACTATACAGTACACTGTACTAACTTATGTAATATTGCTACCATACCATACTATACCATACCATACTACACTATATAGTTCTGTACTGTACTGTACTGAACTGTACTGTACTATACTTGTATACCATATCACACTATACAATTATACTTTACCATTCCAGCTATACTATATAATATTACACTATACTATAAAATACTCCCCCATGCTTTATTATACAACATTACACAATCTCATACTATACTATACTATACTATACTATACAATAAAATAATAATTTCATTAATAAGCAATAATCATCATCCTGGATAATGTGAGGAAGTATGTAAATGCAATTTGCCACACATGTAAAATGCTGGAAAAGCTTTGAAAATGGACCTGAAAAGTGTAAGAGGCCTGTGTTCTGCTGCTCGTGGTTTGCTATCAGAGCAGTTGCCTTTCCTTTTCCTGTCTTTATCTCTTGGCTTTCCTGTCTTCTGTACTTTATCTCTTATTACCATCCTGAGCGAGCAGTGCCTGGATTCATATTTTCAGCAGTGTTTTAATGTATTGAATGCGAATAGATTTAATCAAAAATAACTTTGACAAAAACAGAGAAAGATGCTACATTACCTATATGTGTTAATATAATATGATATATATAAAATATGTTTTCTTTATTTAAATAAAATAAAAAAAATCCGCAGCTTTTGACATCTCGTTTAATATTTCTGTCTATTGGCGAACTCTTCTTTAGGTCTACCAACGTTCTGATCTTCTCAATCTCCGCTGAAAAAAATAAGTAAATCAAGTCCTGGCCTATCATTTTTATTTTATTTTCTCAAAAGCATCGCGTGATGGCAGCTGCGGCCGCTGTTACATGTTGACATAAATTTTGAAAATATCATTCGAGGATGTTGCTTTTAATTTAGCTCTTAGAGGTCACATTACCAAAGGATTAGACATTACCAACGGAAAAAACATGCATCTGTTCGAGGAAGTACAGATACAGTCCAAACAAGACCCACACACAGTTAATGCGTTTGGTTGCCGGATATCTTTTTTGCCAAGAAAGCCTCACCCATCAGTTCTGCTTAAACTCAGGCCATCTGGATCATTCCTGGAGCTTCTTCAACATGAATCTTGATTTCCGCGAATGCAGGTTTCTTAGCTGGCATCCACATGAGTGCAGGACGTGTGCATCACAAGGGTATTTCAGTAAACTAAGACTAAAGCTGTTGGTCAAAAAACATTGGTTATCGGCTGCATAAAACTGGATAAGTTGATGGTTCATTCCACTGTGGCAACCTCTGATAAGGTAAAAGGACTAAGCCGAAGGAAAATGAATGAAAGATGGGGCCTTGCTATCTTTAGCCCCGCCTCCCCAGTAGCTGCTGTTCAGCTATTGGCTGGAGAGGCTCAAAGTTGAACCCAGAGCTGATAGAAAACTCTAATGGGTGGAGTCGAGACCAGAGAGGAAAATGACAACAGCCAATCAGAGTCAGGATATCTGCTGAGGTTTTCACTCACTCGTAGTGTTTTATAGACTAAATGTTTGCACCTTCAGTTCTTTTTTTAGTCTGAAAATCTTAATTTTAATATCATTACATAAGTAAATGCTTTAAATTAATAATTTAAAAAGAGAGTTAATAAAATGAGCATTTTGCCTGGGAAATGTTACACCAATACCACAATACTCAACAACAATATCACATGTTTTCCCAGTATTGTGGAGGCCTAGCAGTAATATTTCCCTCTTTCATCACTCTGTATTGAGCTCTGGCCGTACAGATCTCCTGAGCCGCACCCTGGATGTGTCGAGACCTGATGATACGCCTGATGCAGACTCACAAACACACTTTACTGGATGATAGCAATGCAATGCTGATGGTTCGTACTGATGTCATAAAGGCTTTGCCAGTTCATCTTCACTTACTAGATGTTTTGCTTGATATATTCAGGGTGTATTCTAGTGTATTTTGCTTGATTAAGGGTTTGCTTTATATGTAGTATCTAATACAAAAAATGATCCTCTTAATCACTGACATTATCTTCAGCAGGTCAAAACTCTAGTGGACAGATGACTGCTTCTCACTCAGGGCTGTTCATGCTAATGAGAGGGATGGTCACTAGTGGGCGGGGCTTTCCCCCTCTGATGACACGTAGAATCAATCAAAGTGATTCTGTAGACTATTTTTATCAAGTCAGATTATAAATAACAGTATTAATGTTTATCATTATAGAGGCTGGTTATATTCACACACTGCTGCCACAAAACTGTGTGTAAACCCCCTTATAAAATGTTTTTTGCATAATAGGCCCCCTTTAACTTACAAAGTACAAACCATTAAATATAATCAGAGTATTGAGGGATATCACAGTGATACTGTAGAGCATTTCACTTTTCTGTATCTGAATCTCTTTCTATAAACTGACTCAGTCTTTGATTTATTGCCCATCTGAAGCATAAAGGCAAAGCTGTTGAGACTCAGTCACTGTTCACTCGAGTAACGCAACTCCTAAGCATCTTAAGGAATTCCCTTCTGACAGCGACTCTGGTTAAAAGTGTCTGATTTTCAGAAGTGTTTAATGGATGATCTGTTGATCCGGCCTCCTGTAAAGAGTGTGCTGATCTGTGCCGGCTGGATTCCCTCAGAAACATCACTCTGCATCAGTGTTTATCCGCTAGGAGCGACGCCTTCTCTTCCCCAGCCTGCCTCGCTGCATTAGGACAGATCCTCAGTCATCCGGGGACCTGCTGGAAATCTCATCTTTGGTGGAGGCCGAGGCGCAGCTGCCAGAGTTGCTTTTGGAGCGAGGGTGAAGTTTTGATATTACCATGGTCATGGGCCAGGACTCACACCACAGAGAGCCTTTGTCCCGGAGTCTGGCTCTCGGAGAGATGTGTATGGCACAAAAACACTCCATAACTGCATCCCAATTTGCATACTCTTTATCCTAACCAGCATTCAAACATTAATCCGAATCAAAAGGTGCATCATTTAGCCGTGCACTTTCCGCTTAAGTTGTGACGCATGCAAACGTATTACAGGTATTCATTTGAGTTGAGAAATATATGATTACTTTAGTGAGTTTCTTAAAAACATCACACATATATGAGCGCACATTTGTGATAATTTTTTTTAAAGATGTGTTTGGACATTAACTGCTGAATGCACACTTCTGCAAACACTTAAGGAGATTTCTCTGCCTGGAAGACAGATTAAGCTGCCGCTGTATGGTAGGACATTGAATATGAAAGGAATGTGGATGATGACAGGATGATTGACAGGCATGTAACTAAGCAACATACTGTACTAACGGTCCATTAATGAGGAAGTAGTTTGCCCCAAAGCTTGCATACTCGCATTGCACACTCAAAAGTGCATGAACCCTTTAATCGCAAAAAGTACACACTTCAAGGTGGTATGAGTTAAAATAAGCACATAGTCCTGTTCTACATACTCCCAATGCATTCTAGCATTACTGTGGTGGAAACAAACCTCAGTCCTCAAAGGAATGAAGCTGTGAACGTGTTTAAGTGGCTTTAAGTGCTTCAGCAAACACTTGCAGTTGACTTGAGTTTGTTGGAGGTCATTGAGTGTAACAGGATCTGAAAGACTTTAACAAAACACGGACAGTTTAATAATAACTGCACACTATGTATCATTTACTAAGCATTAGTAAATCGTTTATTCATAATTTAAGCATTAACTCCATGTTAAAAGACAGTAGGTAGTGCTGTCGCCTCACAGCAAGAAGGTCGCAGGGTCGCTGGTTCGAACCTCGGCTCAGTTGCCGTTTCTGTGTGGATTTTGCATGTTCTCCCTGCCTTCGTGTGGGTTTCCTCCGGGTGCTCGGGTTTCCCCCACAGTCCTAAGACATGCAGGTGAATTGGGTAGGCTAAATTGTCCATAGTGTATAAATGTGTGTGGATGTTTCCCAGAGATGGGTTGCGGCTGGAAGTTAGGGTTAGGCTGCCGCTGCGTGAAAAAAAAAAAAAAACTTGCTGGATAAGTTGGCGGTTCATTCCGCTGTGGCGACCCCGGATTAATAAAGGGACTAAGCCGACAAGAAAATGAATGAATGAATGAGCTACTTATGAGTACATGAGTACTTATGGCACAGGTTACTCACTGAAGCTAAGCAGGGCTGCTGGAGAAAACTAGGTTGCTGTTGGAAGTGGTGTTGGTGAGGCCAGCAGGGGGCGCTCAACCTGTGGTCTGTGTGAGTCCTAATGCCCCAGTAAAAGTGAAGGGGACACTACACTGTCAGTGGGCGCCGTCTTTTGGATGAGAGGTCCTGACTCTCAGTGGTCATTAAAACCACAGAGTTTCCTCAAAGGTTTCCTCAAAGTATCGAATATGGTATCGAATATTGATATTTTTCTTGGTATCGCAACGAAGTTAGAAATTCCAGTATTGTGACAACTTTACTATTACTAAGCAGCTAAAAGACTTAGTTAATGGATATGTTAATAGCGTGAATTGTGGATTCAAATAAAATGAGCAAGACGTGTGCAGTAAATATCGATAGTGGTATATTTAAAAACCGTGGTCTTGCTTTTGGTTCGTATCGACGGTATCGTGGTTTCCTTGCAGTATCAAAAATGGTATCAAACATCAATATTTTTTGGTATCATATCGAAGTTAGAAGGTCCAGTATTGTGACAAGTAATGCCCCATTCACACGGGGCGTCAGCGCTTCCTATTCACTTTGAATGGGTGACGTCAGGCATTGCCGAACTGCATTGTGGATCCATTGGCGCCGCTTCAGAGGCGTTGCTCGCTGCAGAAGTTGGGACCAGCTCATTTTTTCAAGCGCCGACGGAAACGTCAGCCAATCAGATCGCTGTATGCAAATACACCAGCTAGACAATGGCCTATTTCTGACTGAATTTCATTGGCTGACGCTGCTATGATGATCGCTTTAGCCCCAACTTCAGACACGCCTTCCGTCAAGCATTGACGCTGAAGCCCCGTGTGAATGGGGCGTAAGGATGTCAAATCAAAATCGATCGAAATTTTTGCTCAATTTCGATTATCGAATTAAAAAAATGGAATCGTCGATGCTGCCACTCTTCCATGTCACGTCAGCTTGGCTTGCCAAGCGGAAAAAAACACGCTTTGTTGAACTGCCGACGCAGGAGACCCATCGACAGTACTTAAACCCTCGTCTCTTTCAATGAAGTCGCCGGTGTGAAAGTATTTTGGATATCTTGTGAGTTATGTTGACAACGTTCATGTTGTCGAAAAAAAAAACACAGTTGGCAAGCTCTGCAATGTATTAGGGTTGGGCTGGTAGACAACACCAGCATCGCGATCCTCTGCCCCGCCCCCGTTGCAAATCCGCTCGCGAAAAATGCACACTCAGGCCCTGTTTACACTAATAGGTCTTAGTTTATAAATGGCATTTTATAACGACAACGATCCACACTGGTGTTTTGCATTACTGAGCAGCCCTCCTTCCTCACTACCGCTGAAAACGCACATCACGTGTCCACACACACACAGCGGGTCCAGGCAGTCAGCGGGTCAGTAGACTGCTTCAGTCTTTCACGATTGTGCTTGGTAATTTTAGCGAACACCTGGCTTAGATACTGTTGGCTGGTTCCTGTTGGTTGAGCTCCTTTTTTTACCGACGCCATTATAAGGACCCAGATCACTGCCTATTCATGAGTCCTGCGGAAAAAGTGATTGACAGGTGGTAATTATGTGTGTAACTTACCTTTATTCATTTACTGTATGATTTGTTTATGATTTTGTTTAATTTTTATTTTTTAAATCGAAAATCGAATCAAACCGTGACTTTTTAGAATCGAAAATGTAATCGAATTGAGGATTTGGAGGATCGTGACACCCTTAGTGACATGAAATAGTTTAATGAGCTAAACTTTTATATAATAGATATGTTAATAGCATTAACTGTACAAAAGTTTGTCAGAACAGAGACCTGGGCAGTAAGTACCGATATTGGAATATTTAAAATGATACGGTCTTGCTTTTGGTTGGTATCAATGGTATCGAGGTTTCCTCGCAGTATCGAAAATGGTATAATTATGTTTTTCTTGTTATCGTAGCGAAGTTAGAAATTCCAGTATTGTAACAGCACTACTATTACTAAGCAGCTAATTAGTAGTTTAATGAGTTAAAACTCGTAGTTAATGGTATGTTAATGTTTTTAATAGCATGAATTGTACATTAGAATCACCAAATGGTTAACAGGAGAGAGACGTGTGCAGGTTTTGGGAGCGTGTGGATCAACTAAACCTCCAGACAAAACAGTTGTTGAGGATCTACCAGAGCCTTTGTTCTGTGTGTGATTGTTTCCGTTAATAAGGAAAGCTCAGCGCTGCAGGGAATGAGTTAGAGTCTGCTTTTCTAGTAACAGACGG
Organism: Danio rerio; assembly: GCF_052040795.2. NCBI lineage: Eukaryota > Metazoa > Chordata > Actinopteri > Cypriniformes > Danionidae > Danio > Danio rerio. The sequence goes on along the minus strand of NC_141030.1, from coordinate 1,460,158 downwards.
GAGATTTGGAGATTTTTTTCTAAAAGCTTCTGAGAGCCAATTTGTCAACATGATATTTTAATACGTCCTTTCCTCTCGTTCCTAGACAAAACACAAACGCTCTATTTTAGGAGCTCTGGAGGAATGTTTGCTCAGAGGCGCCGCTTGTCAACAGGCAAATGCTTGGGGCCCTGGACAGACATGCTGTATCCGAAATCACCCCTATTCCCCCATTGTGCCCTACATTAGTCCACTAATTTAGTCCACTTAAAGGAGTGAATGAAACGAGTGAGTCAACTGGAGCACTAAAGGGATGCTGTTTTGTTTGGGTTTTACTGTTTGATAAACCGCTTAGATAAGATTAGATTTATTTATTTATTTATTTTTTAACCATTTTTGAATCTATTCAGTCCATCTCAGGGTCTGACAGGACCACTTTTAGCTTAGCTTAGCATAGATCATTGAATCAGATTAGACCATTAGCATCTCATTCAAAAATAACCCCAAAAATTAGATACTTGTCCTGTTTAAAGCTTGATTCTTCTGTAGTTAGTGAGTTTGAACACTGAAGGGATGCCATTTTTGTTTAGATAGATATATAGATAGACAGACAGACAGACAGACAGACAGACAGACAGACGGCTGAATGGTAAAACTGAACTGAACGGAGTTCCTTTTAACATCATATTTTTAAATTATTTTATTCACTTTTGAAATATAAACTATGTGATACACCTTTAAGTGCGATTAAATCTTTATATAATAAAAAAGAGGCTCTGAACTGTCTCTGAGCGTGTGAATGCTGTGTATGTGCGGCGAGACGCTCTCATGATCTGAAACCGCTGCGGTTTCCTCTGAATAGCTGCTCGTCTGTGGCCTTTCAGATTCCCTGACCTTCAGATGTGGGAGAGATCTGGCTCGACGTAGTGAACGGGATGGTTTATTTGGACTGATTTTAACAAGGCTGTTAAAACACAATAAATAATGTGAGCAATGGCAGGAATGGCTTATCAGGGGAGTTGGTTATCTTTTACACTTTCTGTTTTGCTTCCAAAGGAGGAAAAGGCGAAATTGTGTGAACGTCTGTGCTAAGAGTCTTTTAATGCAAGATTTTTGTGCACTTTCCTTGATGCCTGACGTTAATGTGTTGTTTATGGTAAAAGGTGTTTGACGCCAAACATTTATTAAAGCTGTAAATCACTTTTTTTTTTTGGTGCATCAGTACATTAGGCCTGTCACAATCTCTATTTTTTTTTTGTGATGTATAGCATCAAGATATATTGCAATAAATTATATTAATGTCATTTTAATATCACTCATTTCACAATGGCAGAATGACAATATAATATCACAATGCAAACACACTTTAATAGAACACATCATATTTTATTCTTAAGACTATTTCATTTAATTATAGTCAGTTTAATAATTAGGCATTGGAGTCAGAATGTGAAATGCATATCCTAAATAAGTAATAATAAATGTTCATAAAAAGTGCTAGGTAAACAGTGAGAATGTGTCTGATTGTTTATGCTAATGAGGGAGGGATGGGCACTAGTGGGCGGGGCTTTTACCCACTGATGACACGTACAAAGGGAGAATGTCAATCAAAGTGTTTCTGCAGACTGTTTTGATCAAGTCTGATTATAACAAACACAATTAATAATGTTTACCAATAGAAGCTGCATGGTTATATGTCACACAACTGTGTTTTAACCCCTTATGAAAGTGTTTTTCACATAATAGATCCCCTTTAAATGATTGTTATTTGTATTTTCTTGCAAAGCATGATCCGATGGTTTTCCAGTAAACTGAAAATATGTTGAGAATGTGTTTTTAATATTTCATGAAAATATCTCTGATTGAAGTTGCCAAAACAATAGTATCTCATGCATCATTTTGCAATGTCTTTGTTTTTTTTTTTCTTCATCTGTACACTCGCTGGCCCCAGATCTCATTGCGCATGATTTACTACCACAAGTGTTGATGCAGTAAATCAATGCACCGCCCGTTTCTTAGTAACGGACAAGTTTAGTCAGATTCTGCTCTTGTGAAATGCACCAATAAAAACAGCTCCACATTTTTCATCATCATTTAAGCATGTCGAATCAGATACTGTGTCCTTTTCATGAGAGTATGTGCATTGGTATCAACTGACGCACATCTACAAAAACCCAACAGAATATTTACATGCAAAGAAAATCTCTGTTCCGAAACCTATAGCGAGTCACCTAAACAGACAGCATTGTAGAGGTGTTTCTGGCTTGATGGCATCCTAATTACACCGATGCCATCCTTTAGCCTGTTTTAAGACCATATTAAATGTGTCACTCAAAGAAGAACTGTCAAAGAAATACTTTACGCAATCCCCATTGAAATAAATGCTGGTTGTTTATTATATACTTCTTTCTTGAATATGTAGCGGTATCGGGCATGCACATTACTTCAATGTAATATGTGAGTAATGAAATGCCTTTTTAGTTTTGAGTTTTTTATTTATTTATTTTTTATTTGTCGTTCTTTAAAGCAATGTTGCACTTTAAAATGCCTTTTTTATGCCCTATTTTGGCATTAAAGCCTTAATTTGTACAAAGTGTACCCTTCCAGCTGCAACCCATTACTGGAAAACACCCATACACACTCAATCACACATACAGTCATACACTATGGCCAATTTAG